>NC_089811.1:37844721-37932221 GCF_029633855.1 Hoplias malabaricus | reverse complement strand
TTTCCTCCAGGTGACTGTCAGTGAGGAGTGTGGTGTGTTCTCCCTGTGTCTGCGTGGGTTCCCTCCGGGTGACTGTCTGTGAGGAGTGTGGTGTGTTCTCCCTGTGTCTGTGTGGGTTTCCTCCTGGTGACTGTCTGTGAGGAGTGTGGTGTGTTCTCTCTGTGTCTGCGTGGGTTTCCTCCGGGTGACTGTCTGTAAGGAGTGTGGTGTGTTCTCCCTGTGCCTGCGTGGGTTTCCTCCGGGTGTTCCGGTTTCCTCCGGGTGCTCCAAAAACACACGTTGGTAGGTGGATTGGAGACTCAAAAGTGTCCGTAGGTGTGAGTGTGTGTGTGTGTCGCCCTGTGAAGGACTGGCGCCCCCTCCAGGTGTGTTTCTGCCTTACACCCAGTGATTCCAGGTAGGCACCGTACCCACTGTGACCCTGAACTGGATAAGGGTCACAAACTATAGTTGAATGAATGAGTTTCAGGAAAACAACTGTAATAATGCTAGACTTCTAAGGGTTAAATTGAGATTTTCTCTCACAAGGTAATCACTGTGAGGACACCAATTTACAGTGTACCAGCACACCCATGCAGTACATACAATAACGTCCAGTTCCTCAGTCCTTCACTTTACTACACCAGTGTCCTCACAGTAGCCCCAGTGCTCCAGAGCCCCCAAACTGTACGGTTAATGTGTGCAATGCTCTAAAAAACTCCTCATACATTGGCTGTTCGAAAGAGCGAATAGAATTAAAACAGCCAAGACTGGAACCAGCAGGTGATAAGCACTACACCTTCAGCATCTTCAGCAGGCAAAAAACACCTTCAGTGTACATTCCCCCATGTGGCTTTAAAGATAAAGTTCAACAAACAATCAGAACCTATGCAACTGTCAGAAGCACAGACCAAATTCAGGCTTCAAAGTGTCTGTTATTAACACTGCAATAAAATGCTGAGAGATCAAAATACAAAAGTAACATGATTCATTAATGTTTGTTAGCTTTATTTTTTTTTACATTTGCAGAACTGCTGCTTTTGTACTGAGGCACTACGATGAATTCATGACTCCCAGCCTAGTCCTGTAACAGCGGTAAGTTAATGTCGTATGAGGAGTCTTTCCAAACGTATCTTGTTTAAAGTATTAAATAATACATTCTTGCCTTCCACCCTAAAGACTGTGGTTTGATTCCATGCAAATGACAAGAAAAATATTCCTCAACCAAGACACTTAATGCTGCATCTGTTCTGTACATTTCTGTAAAAGTAATAGATTGTAAATCACTCTGGAGAGGGGTATCTGCCAAATGCTGTAAAAGTGCTGTGGGCTAAAATTGCTCTATTTCAAAATGTCATATCTTGCTGGTGGCCTAATGGATTAAAAAATTTTGATCAACTCAAAAAGAGGCTTTTAATATACGCAGATCAACCATAACATTATAACCACCTCCTTGTTTCTACACTCACTGTCCATTCTCTCAGCTCCTTTCTCCACAGGAGCACTTTGTAGTTCTACAATTACAGACTGTGCTCTGTACACACTGTATTCCCCCTGTTCCTCAGCGCTCAGGACCCCCACAGAGCAGGTGTGATGTGGTGGTGGATCATTCTCAGCGCTGCAGTGACACTGACGTGGTGCTGGTGTAGAGTGGATCAGACACAGCAGTGCTGCTGGAGTTTTTAAACCCCTCAGTGTCTGGACCGAGAACAGTCCACCGACCGAAAACATCCAGCCGACAGCGTCCTGTGTCACTGATGAAGGACTAGAGGACGAGCGACACACACTGTGCAGCGACAGATGAGCTACTGTCTCTGACTCTACATCTACAAGGTGGACCAACGAGGGAGGAGTGTCTCACAGAGTGGACAGAGAGTGGACACAGGGTTTAAAAACTCCAGCAGCACTGCTGTGTCTGATCCACTCTACACCAGCACAACACACACTAACACACCACCACCACGTCAGTGTCACTGCAGCGCTGAGAATGATCCACCACCACATCACACCTGCTCTGTGGGGGTCCTGGGCGCTGAAGAACAGGGGGGAAGGGGGGGAAGAAAGTATGCAGAGCAACAGGTGGACTACAGTCTGTAATGATAAAACTACAAAGTGCTCCTGTGTGGTCAGTGGATCTCAGAGAATGGACAGTGAGTGTTGTCTTGTTCTTCAGTGTAGTGCATTAGCATCATTTTTGGTAACCAATTTACATCTGTGTTTGTGTAAGAGTGCATTTGCCCAGTTATAATGGGCTATAAGCTTTTATTAGTCTTAGCTACATTAACGTCCAGTGCATAATACAAAGCATTTGAGGCTATACCCAGCACATTCTCCAGTGTTAAATCAACACTATTAGTTTTAAGTGAACACGGTTAGTGTAATAGTTCAACACTCTCAGTGGTAAGTTAACTCTAATAGTGTTGATTTAACACTGGAGAATGTGCTGTGTATATAGATTTTTTTTAACTGTCCCTTTAATTAGAGAGACAGCCTGTACAGACACGGGACAACCATCAGCATGGCAATGTGTCCTGGATACTCAGGGACAATCTATAATGTGCAGTGTGGGATGCTGAAACACTGCACCCTACATGCACTGTCAAAACTGCATCTCTCTCTGTGCCCTTTACTTGATGACTGCACCACCCACAGACTACATACTCTGCATTATTTGTTAGACCTCTTTCACACAACAGGCAGGACCTGTAAAGGACCACCTCAGGGCAGATATTAATTGAGTCAGTGCTGCATTGACACTGACTTGGTCGTGACGTGTTAGTGTGTGTTGTGTTGGAATAAGAGGATAAGACTCGGCAGTGCTGCTGGAGTTTGTAATCATGCCAGTGACCACCGAAGAACTGTGCAGCAACAGATGAGCTACAGTCTCTGACTTGACATGTTCAAGGTGAACCAACACAATGAGGCAGCCGTGGCCTTAAGGTTAGAGGCTGGAGGGTTGGCTGAAGTGCACGTGGGCACCAAGGTGTGTGAAGGATTGCTCACTTGTGTGTGTTTGTGTGTTCACTGCCACAAATAGGTTAAAGGTATAAAAGCAACTGTTTCTTCTTCTTCTAAAATATTAGGTGTTGTTTTAAAACTCCAGCAGCACTCATCCACTTGTACCTGCACAACACACACACACACACACATCACCACCACGTCAATGTCACTGCAGCACTGGGAATAATCCAACAGCCAAATAATACCTGCTCCGTGCTGGTCTTATGCACGTCTTGAACATTGAAGAACAGAGTGAAAGGGGGCAAAAATACGCAGAGCAACAGATGGACTATGTGATAAAAGTGGACAATGATTGTAAATACAGTAATGATTTTAATGTTTTGGCTGATTGTGGTGTAAAACCTGCTGTGTGTGTCCAGTGCATCTTTCCTCTTTTTACAGCAAGAGCCGTTTTCACATTCAATAAATAACACCGCCTTACAGGAAGTCACACTAGCACAAGGAAATCTCTGTTCAGTGCAACTGAAAGTGATAGTGCTGAAATGAAGCGTTCTGAAATCAAAACATCTAGAAAACAACACATCTCCCTATGACTTTTGCCACAATAAGCAAAGATTTATGATTAGGTTTTGCTCAAGTTTCTAATTTCCTTGTGCAAATTATGTGTTTTAAAATGGAACAATATATAACGTACATTCAGATATGTTGGTCCTTTATGAACGATGGGAAGGACTTTACGAAAATATGAAAGGAATCCTAATTTTTAAAAATGGCGTTTCCATTGGTTGACCGCTTGGCTGAAGGATAAATCGATTAACAGACAGTTCCTAATCAAGCAAACTCAAGAGTGTCTTGCTCAGTAACAATAACAATCCACATACAGATAGAGAATACAGTTTGTACTCATTGCATCAACCAGAATATTTATGGCACAAGCATATGTGCAACTCAAAGCTTTTGGCACTTAAAGAAACACTGAGGTAGCAGTCCATCTTTGCATTCTGAAAGGTGCAGGGTGCAGGACTTATATGTTTAAGTAGCATTAAGAAAGTGACAGGGTTTTTGTTTTATTAAATAAGGAGGGCACATTTTCAGTGCAACCCCACCCCACCCCACCCCACCCCACACAAAACTCCACCTCTGCCCAGTTCTGTCCTGTATAGACACAGTTGCAATGCTACAGTCAATAACATGAGCTAAACAGTACTGTCCAAATGTCAGAGATCAGGACATGCTAATTTAAGTCAAATTAGCCTTTGAACACATTAGCCAAAGGAAAAAAAATGTGTATAATTTCATAGAAAATGATCTCATGAAAGACATAAGGTTGGGGAAAGACAAAAAAAAGGGGGAAGAAAAAGAAAAATGTAATGGTTGTACACAACCACAACGATCCCCATCAGATAAATATTACTAGAACTATTAATACGAGATATGATCCTTTGAGAAAACCCAACACCGTGGCTCTGAAAGGACAAGAAGCCTTTACGACATATTTGAACATTAAAAAAGGTACCAGATAAAAATGAAGACATTCTGGTGTCCAAAAGACCAGACCTCAGTATCACTGAATGTGGTTGGGACCGTCTGAACTGGGAGAATTCTGTCTAAGTCTTTGCTAAATATGTTTTCATTCTTTCTGAATCATTTTTCCCTATTTTGGCCATTTTGGTTGCCATTGCACTGCTGGTCCTTGACTTCACAGAGTAAAACACATGGAAAACCTTAAGCTTGAATGAACTTCCAACGGACAGTTATTGGTTTGTTTTGGCTTTCTGGTTTTCAACACAGCATTGCGATACACGAGTGCAAGAATAACATTCTCACGGTCATATTTCCATAATTAAAAGTTGGTAATGCGTTTAGCTAATTGTCCAAGCATTACAAATGTGTTGCATTGGTGTTGCAAAATATTATGCTCTGAATTGTTAGAGCCAGTTTCCCAGACCCAGATTAAGCACTAAATCTTAACTAATGAGGATTTCCATTTTGACTTACCATTGGCGTTGCAATTTTGAGGAAGGCTAGACTTAATCCATGTATGGGAAATCTGATAATACTTTTCATGAATGTTGTAATCACTTTGTAACTATTTTTGTAACTTTTGAATGTACTGCTGCGTCAGGGCAAAAACCAGCAGAAGATAGAGTTAGAAGGAAATGGAGAAAAAAGATGAGGAACTGGATTCAGGAAGAGGAGGTAGTGTTTAGGGAAAACAGCCAGACAATGACTGAAAAAGTGCTTATTCACAATTGCGGAGTCATACCCCCTGCACCTTTATGCAATTGTAGAAAAGGGTCTGAGACTAGTTCTGTCCAAAGCAGCTCAACATCCCATTGCAGTTATTCACTTCACTGAAGAAGTCCTCATACCTAGACACTAGGGTTCTTTGGCATCACAGACAACGCGTTCCAAAACGTCTTTAAAATGTGGTCCCACGATCAGCGACGGAGGGATCACTTTAAGGTCCTCAGACTAACATGTAGTGTGTGGGGCAGCTACTCTTTAACATCCTTGAGCACAGTCACCTGAGAGATGGTTTTCTTCACACGCAGAGCTGTAAGGCGAGCAGCAGAGTTGGCATACCAGCACTCCCTCATGATTTTCCCCATCACCCGCAAAGCCTGTGCAAAAACACACATACACACAAAAGCTGTGTTTATTTACTGTTGATCATGACACTACAGACACTGCAAAAATGAAAGCACTTCCAAATTATTGCATATATTTCATCCACCTAGTAAAAAGGATATTAAGCCATTTTCTTATACTTCCTGTTTACTCTGTTGGCTTTATAACAATTCAGAACAGTGTATGACCTATTCATCACCATCTCTTGACTGACATTCCCAGGGTAGGCACTTCTCAATGACCTAATTTTACATACAGAAGTAGGACTGTCAGGTGGCACATTTTAGTGTCCAGCTGAGCCTCACTCTAAATGCCTTCCATTTGCTGAAGTACATAAAAGGCACCCCACACACACACACACACACACACACATTCTCTCTCTCTCCCTCCCTCTCTCTGTGGTTGCTCTGTGTGTGCATCTGAAACCAAACATAGTGAACAACACTGCACATTAAAATTAGTGCACACCCAGTGTCAACAGGTGTATTTTCGACAGTCTGGTACTGGACAAAACCAAAGCCTTGTCATAGGCACAGAGGGCCAAGTTTGGCTGATTCTCAGCTATGTTCAAGAAGCAATTTAATTAACATCCTCTTCATAATCCTGTTTTTAATAGCATCTAGAGCCTGGACCAAGGGCGTAGGATTAGAATGGACGGAGGTGACATGTCCCCACCAATATCCAACAATTATTGAATTGTCCCCTGCCAATAATTTAATCCCCTGCAAAAAAATAAAACCCCGGTCTCATCAACATCTCATTAACCTAGAAGTGTAGAAAGCGTTACATCACACTCTCTGCTCGAGTCCTGTAGCACATATGACCCGTGTGATTGGCTGTGCCCTGCTCTCACGTGAGACTCTGTAGTTTGGTTGTGAGCAGCACCAGTCATGTGTGACACTTACCGTGCAAGACTCATGAATCATGGGTGACACAGAGGACATCAGGAGCTATTTCTCAAAGAAACATGTAAATCACTTAAAGTCAAGTTCGCTAATGAAATGAGTCCATCGCAGTAACAGCAGGCTACAATCGTCTGTAGCTGTGAAGAACACGGTTTTGGGAAATAACTGCACAACAAAGTGCCAACTGTCAGTTCTCTTACATTGTTGTTTTATCACGGAGCAAAGGAAAACACAAACAAACTGGCAACTGGGGAGGTGTGGGGGGGTAGATTCATAGGCCCCCAACAATGTCAAGCATAAACTACACCAGTGCCCAGGACTAATGTTAAGTCTGCAGTGCATGAAAGCTGAATGAAACACCTTTCAAACGCATCCTAAAATCTACACTGTAGCCAGACTGTAACACTAGTTGCAATGCATTTTGGACAGTGCTTGGAAAGTGTGCTCTAGAGTCCCAATGTATCACTGACGCTCTGAAAAGGTATTAATTTGTCAGACAAAATATCAGCATTTTCCTGATGAAGTGCACTCAGTAACTACAAGCTCAAGTCAAAATGTGAACTTTGGCCAAAACTCAAAGGTCCACACATGATCCACAGATCCTCTCACCTCACAGCTCTGCCATTGGTTGGGGATGCTGGGTCTTAATTTCTGGTCACACACCACCCTCCTCATGTCCTCCACTGACGGGTCTGAAGGCACCAGGTCATAATAAGGCAGCTGGAAATCCTCATGGATCCCTGTAGATGGAAAAAAGGGCTTTTATATTGTGTTTATGTGTGTGTGTGTGAGAGAGAGAGAGAGAGAGAGAGAGAGAGAGAGATTGTGACATAAATTAATGGGCTATGTACAATGTTCTGCTGGTCAAGAACTGGTACTGGTGCTTTATCCCAAAAACCTTTAGTGTGTTCATTTTTACATATTTAACAATACCATTTTCATAAGCAAACTGACTAATAAATAATGAAACATTAATGAACCTGCAGTGTGTGTTAAACTTAGTGTGATTCTGTCAACATCCTGAAGCCAGTTCAACCTAAAAAATAAGGAATAATGTGTTTCTGGGCAGAGTACGGAGAGGTCAGTTGTATTGCCATGATTTAAATGCTTGCAAGTAGCAACACTTGTTTGTGCCCATTGGACAGAACCACTTCCTCCTTAATTCAATCCAGTCCGATTTAGCCTGTTGTTCTCAAACTGTTGGACCTATTTCAAGCTAGAGTGCAGTTCAGCAGCTCTTTCATTAAGCGTTTACCTCTAACAGAGCACCTCCGGGCTAGCTCCCAGAACACCAGCCCCAGAGAGTAGATATCTGCCCGTTTAAACGACTCAAAGCTGTTCATGTTAATGGTGTCATCCAGAATTTCAGGGGCCATATACCTGCACGAATACACACAGACACACACGCAAATGTGCATTAACACACACAGACACACACACACACAAATGCTCATAAAAAACACACATCAGCGTCATGTACATTTAACCCTATTTAAGATGTGCTTTCATGCCAAAAGGTACACAATGACACTGTCCATTAGAGAGAAGACAGGTGTACAGGGTTCAGAGAAAGGACAGTACACCCCTACGGACATGAGAACACATATGTACAAACACACATGCACGCACACACACACCACACGTGCTCACAACACAGCTAATGGAGGCTGATCCCTGTATTCAGTGGCTGGGCATATGGTCTGCTGTAAATAGCAGGTCAGAATGACTCAGTAATGGTGAGCTGATAGCCAGTGTCTCTGCTCACTGAGCCAGAGGCTTTTCCACTGTGTTCAATAACAGCAGAGAAACTTTACAAACAAAGCTGATTATGCACACGTTATAGAGACATAACAGTAATATCTTGTACACTTCAAGTTAAGGATGCACCAATAAAGGAAGAACGGTTAACACTCATTTAAAAAAAGGAAATGCTCAGACCTTTTGGTGCCCACTCTGTGGTTGTCCGGGATGTCAATGGTGTTTGTGGTAGAGTCGTGTTTGACAGCTAGCCCAAGGTCTGCGATTACTGCAGTGCCATTCTTCTTGACTAGGATGTTCTTGGACTTTATGTCTCTGTGAGCAATCGCTGGCTTTCCTGAAATAAACAACACCCACACACATTTCTGTCAGATTACTTGGAAAAATGTACCGTTGGAAAATGAAATGTTAATCTATGCCTAATCGGCTGAAGTCACCTTATTATATCTGTCAGAAACTTTAGCTCTGCTGTAGGTCACACTGAGTTAAAACCCTCCCGTCATTAGCTACTTGCTACTGGCCGTATGTACCTTTTACCTGTGTAGCACTGCCAAAAGGTCTACAGTGCCTCCGTCTGTAAGATTTAAAGAGTTAATTTTAGCACTATGTGGTGTTGGGCAGATTTCTGTAACTTAGCAACTAGTTCAAAAGAAGGAAACGTTAGAGAGAATCTCTTAAGTGTTAACTCTGTAGACTGTTTTGCTTTTATTTATGAGAATTCAGCGTTAACAGATTCAGAGAAGAAGCTTCTAAAAGAAAAAGCTTTGGGGCAAACAACAACAACATCAAATTAAAGGGATTTGTAATGATTACTAGCAAGAAGCGCAAGTAATCAAGCAGTGCATCTGATTCTATGTTGACACAGGTTCTTAAAGAGGATTTGCCACTGTTAGCCAAATGCAGAACAGACTTGAGACCTCAGAGTGTCTGTAAACGGTGTTTTTATTTTTTACAATAGCCACCATGTCGATGATAAACAGCATGCAGCACGTCTAATAATCATGGCTCTGTTGTGGCAGTGCACTCATATTCAGTATCAAAAGAGCAGTTCCAGTGCACCGTGCCATGCCGCCGTCTGAGAACTAGCAAAAGCTGCCTTGTCCCTTCTTACACTTGAGATGTTTACAGGGCCCTGATTTGTGTCATGGAATTTTGCCTGTTAGCAAAGTTTTGACAGCTACAATCCCACGGTGAGCAATGATGCTATAAACAGTAAAACTGAAAAAGGGATGCTGTGCAAATTAGCGCATTTTCACTTTCTAGCTTCTCTGGTTAGTCATCTGTAGCCAGACACAGCCAATCGTATTTTTAAGTCCTAGCTTTTGCAACTGCTCTGTAGCCCATTCTTAGAGTTACTTTTACAAATCCTGTGAATTTCAGAAGACTAATGGCCACAAAAACAGCGTCCATGAGGATATTTTAATTATAGTGGCTATGTCAAACCGCCAAATACAGTTTTTCACTCCATTAGGTCTTTTTCTAGAACAGTATCAGGGCTTTTAGTGTAAGTACAGTCCCAGTGAGTGGTTGTTATACTGAGAGGAAGAGAGATTTTAAACGTGGATCTACAGCAGTAAGCAGAATCAAAAGCAGAACATTTAACACTGTTAACAAACTTAAGATCTCATTATTAAACACTGTTCAACTATACTGTGGCACACTGAATAATACCAGAATGAGCGGTCCATTGTGTTACTAAGCTTCTGCTTTACTGCATAAAAAAATGTAGTACTGATATATTTAATAAATCTATGAGAAAACATGTGACCTACAACCCATTGAAGAGACTCCAAAGATGGAAACGAGGTCTATTTTAAAAACAAACATGATTCAATTTAATTAAATATAAAATGGGCAGAAGATGTATTGATAAAGTTGGGATTTTCACTTTGACTTTATGCTCCTTTGAAGTAGTCCAGGACTAGGCTTAATCCCTGTATGGGGAACCACCCTTTTATGAATGTATCTATGTCGAAGCTCAGATGATACAATGCTTAAGGCATTTGTGCTTGCTTACAATTTATTTAAAAAACAGAATTACATCAAGAGATGGGGCAGCACAGTGATGTAGCAGGTAGTGTCTCTGTCACACAGCTGCAGGGTCCTGGAGGTTGTGGGTTCGAGTCCGGCTCCGGGTGACTGTCTGTGAGGAGTGTGGTGTGTTCTCTCTGTGTCTGTGTGGGTTTCCTACGGGTGACTGTCTGTGAGGAGTGTGGTGTGTTCTCCCTGTGTCTGCGTGGGTTTCCTTCGGGTGACTGTCTGTGAGGAGTGTGGTGTGTTCTCTCTGTGTCTGCGTGGGTTTCCTCTGGGTGACTGTCTGTGAGGAGTGTGGTGTGTTCTCTCTGTGTCTGCGTG
The DNA here is from genome assembly GCF_029633855.1 of Hoplias malabaricus. Classification (NCBI taxonomy): domain Eukaryota; kingdom Metazoa; phylum Chordata; class Actinopteri; order Characiformes; family Erythrinidae; genus Hoplias; species Hoplias malabaricus. The sequence goes on along the minus strand of NC_089811.1, from coordinate 37,921,632 downwards.
GGTTTCCTCCGGGTGACAGTCTGTGAGGAGTGTGGTGTGTTCTCCCTGTGTCTGCGTGGGTTTCCTCCGATTGACTGTCTGTGAGGAGTGTGGTGTGTTCTCCCCGTGTCTGCGTGGGTTTCCTCCAGGTGACTGTCTGTGAGGAGTGTGGTTTGTCCTCTCTGTGTCTGCGTGGGTTTCCTCCGGGTGACTGTCTGTGAGGAGTGTGGTGTGTTCTCCCTGTGTCTGCGTGGGTTTCCTCCAGGTGACTGTCTGTGAGGAGTGTGGTGTGTTCTCCCTGTGTCTGCATGGGTTTCCTCCAGGTGACTGTCTGTGAGGAGTGTGGTGTGTTCTCCCTGTGTCTGCGTGGGTTTCCTCCAGGTGATTGTCTGTGAGGAGTGTGGTTTGTCCTCTCTGTGTCTGCGTGGGTTTCCTCCGGGTGACTGTCTGTGAGGAGTGTGGTGTGTTCTCCCTGTGTCTGCGTGGGTTTCCTCTGGGTGACTGTCTGTGAGGAGTGTGGTGTGTTCTCCCTGTGTCTGCGTGGGTTTCCTCCGATTGACTGTCTGTGAGGAGTGTGGTGTGTTCTCCCCATGTCTGCATGGGTTTCCTCCAGGTGACTGTCTGTGAGGAGTGTGGTGTGTTCTCCCTGTGTCTGCGTGGGTTTCCTCCAGGTGACTGTCTGTGAGGAGTGTGGTGTGTTCTCCCTGTGTCTGCGTGGGTTTCCTCTGGGTGACTGTCTGTGAGGAGTGTGGTGTGTTCTCCCTGTGTCTGCGTGGGTTTCCTCCGATTGACTGTCTGTGAGGAGTGTGGTGTGTTCTCCCCATGTCTGCATGGGTTTCCTCCAGGTGACTGTCTGTGAGGAGTGTGGTGTGTTCTCCCTGTGTCTGCGTGGGTTTCCTCCAGGTGACTGTCTGTGAGGAGTGTGGTGTGTTCTCCCTGTGTCTGCGTGGGTTTCCTCCGGGTGACTGTCTGTGAGGAGTGTGGTGTGTTCTCCCTGTGTCTGTGTGGGTTTCCTCCGGGTGACTATCTGTGAGGAGAGTGGTGTGTTCTCCCAAATTTGTCCATAGGTGTGAGTGTGTGAGTGAATGTGTGAGTGTGTATCGCTCAGGGTGTATTCCTGCCTTGAGCCCAGTGATTTCGGATAGGCTTCAGACCTGCGGCTGTCCTGAACTTGATAAATGTCACAATGAATGAATGAATGAATGAACATCTAGGAATTGATAGACATTTCCTTTAAAACTGGCATTGAAAGGATCATTAGATTTGACCAATGTATCAAAACCACATTTAATGATGTTTGCAGTGTACCCTGTGACAGCAGAAGGTTTGAGAAATATACACTGACTCACCTTGGGTACCAATGATCTCCATGTGAAGGTGAGCCAGCCCACTGCCGATGGACAGTGCCAGCACGATCATACCATCCACTGATACTGTAAACCTGTTCAGATAATCAAACAGAGAGCCATGCTCATGATACTCCGACACCAGCCACAGCTGAGTCCAGGAGCCATTATCTAGAGAGAGAGAGAGAGAGAGAGAGAGAGAGAGAGAGAAAGAGAGAGTTATAAATCTATAAATGCAAAATTTATTATAAATTTTGTACAGCTGCACTCTGTGTTTCTGTATACTAGGGGTGGGCGATATGGTCCTAAAATAAAAATGCTATATTTTGACAATATTCTTGGTACTTGGTTTGCTTATAAACAATCATAGAAATAAATCCTCTAAAGCTTCACAGTAAAAGTCAAAACAAATACAGAATAGAGTCAGAGTAAACTCTCCTCATGGAATTTTTTACTTTCCTCGTACTCAACTGTGTGGTTCTGCTTGAGATGGTGGAACAGATTAGATGTGTTTCCCCATTTGGTTGTTACAAGCTTCTTTCATATCTTACAATTACCATGGTTTATTGAACGTGTGATATTCTGTAACAACACCACACCTACACAACTGAAGTCACTCCCCTTTTGGAGGAAACACAGAGCCATTTTCCATCACAGCTGTCTCTAGCTGCGTCTCAGTTCAGGGGCTGCATCCTTCGAAGGACACAGTCTACAGAGGTCTGTCTGTCAAAGGCTGTTGAGTGTCCTTTGAAAGCTGAAGCGGAATGGGAAAGTCTACTCTACGGCAGAAATGGGAGGAAACAGGAGCACCCGGAGGAACCCATGAAGACAGGGAGAACACACCACACTCCTCACAGACAGTCACCCGGAGGAAACCCACACAGACACAGGGAGAACACACCACACTCCTCACAGACAGACACCCGAAGGAAACCCACGCAGACACAGGGAGAACACACCACACTCCTCACAGACAGTCACCCGGAGGAAACCCACGCAGACACAGGGAGAACACACCACACTCCTCACAGACAGTCACCCGGAGGAAACCCACGCAGACACAGAGAGAACACACCAGACTCCTCACAGACAGTCACCCGGAGGAAACCCATGCAGACACAGAGAGAACACACCAGACTCCTCACAGTCACCCGGAGGAAACCCACGCAGACACAGAGAGAACACACCACACTCCTCACAGACAGTCACCCAGAGGAAACCCACGCAGACACAGAGAGAACACACCAGACTCCTCCACAGCTCAGTACTTGAGGCATGAAAAAGTTCATATGCAACAGCTCCAGAGCGTTCCATTTTATTGCAGTGCTTTTCTACTGAGTATTTTTTATGAAAAATGTACAAACAACAGCAGCCGGTCAGAATATACATCACATGTTTACATATATTAGTTTAACAGGAACAATAAAGTTTTACTGCAGTGTGTACAGTCATCTTCTGTGGAAAGGTAACACCATTAGATACTGCATATTTTTTTATCATCTTTTTCTTTATCAGATCAAAAGAAAATGAAAAATAGTCTGCAGCACAGATACAAACCTGATAATATTTTTGGGTTTAATTAATTGCTGTTCTGTTTCAGTCCACTGCAATTTAAAATGAATAATGTGTTGCAATATTCAGAGTTATTACTTTTCAAGTGAATGTTGCACATATTTCAGCAGCCCCCTCAGTGTGTGTGTGTGTGTGTGTGTATGTGTGTGTGAGAGAGTAACAGAGAGAGTGAGAGAGCGAGCACCTTTGTTATCAGCTGCGATGAAGCCCAGGATGTTCTCATGCCGCAGCATGATGGTCTGGTAGATTTCAGCTTCACGAAACCAGGAGCGTTCATCTCGGGAAGAAAAAATCTTTACAGCCACATCCTCGCCCCGCCATTTCCCCCTCCATACCTCCCCAAAACGACCCTTCCCAATGCTCTCTTGCAGGACAATGGTCCGTGCTATTGTCCTCTGCACCAGCAGTGGCAGTCCTGAGAAAACACACACACACAAACACACAGTTTGCTGATTTTTGGCACATACAATGATGTATAACAAATAAACAGTTTAAAGAACAGCAGCAGCAAGTCTATCAGTAACCATTACTCATTCATTTTCTGTAACCCTTATCCAGTTCAGAGTTGCGGTGGTTCCGGAGCCTACCCAGAATCACTGGGCGTAAGGCAGGAACACACCCTGGAGGGGGCACCAGTCCTTCACAGGGTGACAAACACACACACATTCACTCACACACTCACACGTACAGACACTTTTGAGTCTCCAATTCACCTACCAACGTGTGTTTGTGGAGCGTGGGAGGAAACCCGAGCACCCGGAGGAAACCCACGCAGACACAGGGAGAACACACCACACTCCTCACAGACAGTCACCCGGAGGAAACCCGCGCAGACACAGGGAGAACACACCACACTCCTCACAGACAGTCACCCAGAGGAAACCCACACAGACACAGAGAGAACACACCACACTCCTCACAGACAGTCACCCGGAGGAAACCCACGCAGACACAGGGAGAACACACCACACTCCTCACAGACAGTCACCCGGAGGAAACCCACGCAGACACAGGGAGAACACACCACACTCCTCACAGACAGTCACCCGGAGGAAACCCACGCAGACACAGGGAGAACACACCACACTCCTCACAGGCAGTCACCCGGAGGAAACCCACGCAGACACAGGGAGAACACACCACACTCCTCACAGGCAGTCACCCGGAGGAAACCCACGCAGACACAGGGAGAACACACCACACTCCTCACAGACAGTCACCCGGAGGAAACCCACGCAGGCACAGGGAGAACACACCACACTCCTCACAGACATTCACCCGGAGGAAACCCATGCAGACACAGGGAGAACACACCACACTCCTCACAGACAGTCACCCGGAGGAAACCCACGCAGACACAGGGAGAACACACCACACTCCTCACAGACAGTCACCCGGAGGAAACCCACGCAGACACAGGGAGAACACACCACACTCCTCACAGACAGTCACCCGGAGGAAACCCACACAGACACAGAGAGAACACACCACACTCCTCACAGACAGTCACCCGGAGGAAACCCACGCAGACACAGGGAGAACACACCACACTCCTCACAGACAGTCACCCGGAGGAAACCCACGCAGACACAGGGAGAACACACCACACTCCTCACAGACAGTCACCCGGAGGAAACCCACGCAGACACAGGGAGAACACACCACACTCCTCACAGGCAGTCACCCGGAGGAAACCCACGCAGACACAGGGAGAACACACCACACTCCTCACAGGCAGTCACCCGGAGGAAACCCACGCAGACACAGGGAGAACACACCACACTCCTCACAGACAGTCACCCGGAGGAAACCCACGCAGGCACAGGGAGAACACACCACACTCCTCACAGACATTCACCCGGAGGAAACCCATGCAGACACAGGGAGAACACACCACACTCCTCACAGACAGTCACCCGGAGGAAACCCACGCAGACACAGGGAGAACACACCACACTCCTCACAGACAGTCACCCGGAGGAAACCCACGCAGACACAGGGAGAACACACCACACTCCTCACAGACAGTCACCCGGAGGAAACCGACGCAGACACAGGGAGAACACACCACACTCCTCACAGACAGTCACCCAGAGGAACCCACGCAGACACAGGGAGAACACACCATGCTCCTCACAGACAGTCACCCGGAGGAAACCCACGCAGACACAGGGAGAACACACACACACTCCTCACAGACAGTCACCTGGAGGAAACCCACGCAGACACAGGGAGAACACACCACACTCCTCACAGACAGTCACCCGGAGCGGAACTAGAACCCACAACCTCCAGGACCCTGGAGCTGTGACAGAGACACTACCTGCTGCTCCACTGTGCCACCCCTTAGTATCACTTCATTAAAATTATTTAAGAACTTTCCAGTAATAATTAAATTAAACTGGGCACAATTAATTTGTACAATTTCCTAAAGATATAAGTATTCCTTCTCTCTCTCTCTTTCTCTCTCTCTGTAGTATATTCTCACCTGATCCTGAGCCTGATGTGCTCATGTCATAGATCAGTTCTTTCAGACATTTCTCAGGTGAAACAAGACTCTGGTCATCCAGCTGTTCCTCTGGGTCCTGTTTCCGGGTTTTACTGTGCACACAGCGTTGATTCTGAAGAGCACACAGGCCCAGAACTACCCCCCCACACAGCAGGCAAGATGGCACCAGGATCAGAGCTGCCAACTCTAGCCGGCCCCATCCTGAGCCGTCAGAGGACGTGTCTGTACCACACAAAAAAAGAAAAACAAACAAACAAACAACAAGTCAGGGATCAAGTCTTAATTTTTCATTCATTCATTCATTCATTCATTCATTCATTTTTTGTAACCGCTTATCCAGTTCAGGGTCGCGGTGGGTCCAGAGCCTACCTCGGATCAGTGTTTCAGTTGATACCTTAATGCTACAGACATACCTTGACACTACAGAAACCCTACAGAAAATTGTCCACACTTTATAGGACATTCTAAGTTGGTCTATAACCCTCAGAATTTTAGTGTGTAATGGACATATTGAAAGTCAAAGTTCTTCATAAGATAAGAGCCACTGCCATGTCACACTCAACTAACACTGTGTCATGTGTAAGCTGATTTGTAGGAAATGTTCCTAGTAGTACATGAAGGGTGCCATTAGCCCAATCATTCAACCAAATACAAAGAATGAGAAAATAATTGCACTTCTAAAGGGCACTCCGCCCTCTAGTGTTGACTTCCAATACGCATCAAGCTGAACACAGCTCCCTGCCATGTAATTTATATTAGATACGGAGGTGATAATTGGTGCTGAATTGGTAGAAATGAGCACACAGAGCCACACAATTTCATCCTGCCTCAGGAGTGCAGCCAACAGCAGAGTTAGTTTGATTTTGTGTTTGAAAGTAGCTCTAAACAAAGGTCTGAACTACAAAAGCAGCAAAACGTGGCACTGGCTCTAACTACAAGGGTCTTTTTATTGATCTCTCGCTGCAGGGACAACTACCACTGGTCAAACCAACAAAAGCGTACAGTAGCATTTCAGGATTCAGATCATTTAGGCTGTAAATTAAAAATAAACATATAATAAAACACTCAAAATTACACCAGAAAATAATTAATAAAGTTCTAGTGTTAGTTTGTAGCATTTTTTATATTTTCTTTGCAATTAAGTTCCATTGTTTGCTTTTTTTTTTTGCAGGGCACTGTCTATAAAAAATAGCACAAAAAGTAAGATGTGTGTTTAATAGATTTGTTGTAACAATGCTTCTTGGCAATAAATCTTACACCATTGGAGCTTGTTAATTCTCTTTTAAATGGTGCCACATTTGTAAGGAACATTTGTTTGTGGGGGCGGCACAGTGGCGCAGCAGGTAGTGTCGCAGTCACACAGCTCCAGGGGCCTGGAGGTTGTGGGTTCGATTCCTGCTCCGGGTGACTGTCTGTGAGGAGTGTGGTGTGTTCTCCCTGTGTCTGCGTGGGTTTCCTCCGGGTGACTGTCTGTGAGGAGTGTGGTGTGTTCTCCCTGTGTCTGCGTGGGTTTCCTCCGGGTGACCCTCTGTGAGGAGTGTGGTGTGTTCTCCCTGTGTCTGCGTGGGTTTTCTCTCCGGGTGACTGTCTGTGAGGAGTGTGGTGTGTTCTCCCTGTGTCTGCGTGGGTTTCCTCCGTGTGACTGTCTGTGAGGAGTGTGGTGTGTTCTCCTTGTGTCTGCGTGGGTTTCCTCCGGGTGACTGTCTGTGAGGAGTGTGGTGTGTTCTCCCTGTGTCTGCGTGGGTTTCCTCCGTGTGACTGTCTGTGAGGAGTGTGGTGTGTTCTCCCTGTGTCTGCGTGGGTTTCCTCCGTGTGACTGTCTGTGAGGAGTGTGGTGTGTTCTCACTGTGTCTGCGTGGGTTCTCTCTGTGTCTGCATGGGTTTCCTCCGGGTGCTCCGGTTTCCTCCCACAGTCCAAAAACACACGTTGGTAGGTGGATTAGTGACTCAAAAGTGTCCATAGGTGTGAGTGAATGTGTGTGTGTGTGTCTGTATTGACCTGTGAAGGACTGGTGCCCCCTCCAGGGTGTATTACCGCCTTGTGCCCAATAATTCCAGGTAGACCCCGCCACCCTGGACAAGCAGTTACAGATAATGAATGAATGTGTTTGTAGGAGGAGCAGTGGAGCTGAGTGTGTGGGTTGTGCCCATGAATAATTTGCCAAATCCTCTCTGCCAAACACACACATTGTCCCAGACAATGAATGAATGTTTAGCCATTGACTCTTAAGATTGAAATATAAAATATTTTTATACAGACACTTAATTCATTTATTTATTACATTTTTAAAATAAATTCCAGTTTTCCAAAATCCCATTTTGAATCACGTTTCCCGTATAATACATTTTTACCAATACATAGTAATACACCCATTGAACAGCACTGTAAAACCTACTTTTCAGCTCTGCAGTGTGTTAAGAGTAAATGCTCAGGCTGTTCTGTACTGGACCCTGGTGTGACTCTCTCCCAAGGGCCTCGCTCTTGCTGCATCTGCACAGGGTCACCAGTGAAATACACAGGCAAGTATTTCAAAACACCTTTCCCTCCCTTTTCTCCCAGAATTCAGTCTGGCAGCGAGCTCGGCTGGGACACTGCAGCACGGACTGCACGACAACACAGACGCTCGTCAAAAACACAGACACAGCACTACTGAGGAACTAACGGCAACAGAGTTTGTGTGTGTAAACAGTCTGAGGAGGCCAATAAACAGAAAGGAGAGTATGGGAGGTTTGTGTGTAACAGGAAGTGAGAAGCTCCTCCATTTTCTTTTCCCGCTGAATTGTGGGACAGGAGTGACGTTCATTACCAAACACAAAAAAGCTATTGGTTTTGTGTAAGCATTGTAGAATGTTTAGTATACTCAACTCTATATTACATACTTCATAAGCAACAGTAGTTAGCATTAGCATTAAGTTTGCAATGGGACGCAGTCACAGTTTTCTACTCTGTTCAAAACCGCATTCAAATCTAGCTGTGAAATTGATCCCGTTATGTACAGAGAAACAAATCTATAATTACGCAGAGTCACGTGGAAGAAACTCATCTGAAACATCCAGTGTTACAAAGAGTCCCAGTTCACTACAAAGTGTATCGTTTCTGATTTATTAGAAGGCTTTTTGACATGTTGACGTAATATTAAAGGGCTGTCAGTAATGCAGTACCAACTCACGAAGGACACCTATGCAGATGCATGTATTAGCCATAATAACATTCAATTACAAGCAGCACTTTTATTAGGTAAAGACCTGCTGTAGACCTTCTCCATCCTCACACTGCCTCAGCGTTTAATATTTGTCTTTTCTGTGTGTCTCGGAGGTCTTAGAGATTACCTTATGAGTATTTATGAGTCACACTAAAAACTTACTTTACCACCCATCTGTGTTCACGGCAGCTGTTGATTGGCTTTCTGAAAATCAGTCTAACAGCATCTCTGTCCTGTAACGGCGTTAGTGGATCCGCTGAAAAGTCTAAGCTTTTTGGAAACCGCTGCTACAGTCCAGGAGCCTGGCCACTTCCTTCATTAGTGGCGAAGCTGTATGCTCCCCTTTAATCTGCATCAGCAGTATTTAATAAAGAAGCTTAATTTTAATGTTTTCTTTTCCGTTCACGCGTTGCTCCCCCTTTTCTGCTTCAGAAAACAAGCCCCAGCAACAGTAACCACGGTAACAGGTATTACAGCTCTGATGTAGAGAGGTGCAACCAAATAGAACGTGAAACACTTCGGTCACGGGCACTGGCCACCCACAGTCAAAAATCTATGAAAGAAGACCAGGATATTTTGGACTTTTGGCTTTCTCTTGGGAATGAAGCGCTTGTCTTAAAAGTTGTCAAGGAATCCAAACTCTTTAGAGCAGGAAAAACGACTACTAATGTTACTCTCTAAATATGTACAAATATAAAACATTAAAGCCTTTTAATATTCATAGGTGGGCGTCAGCAGGTAGTGTTGCAGTCACACAGCTCCAGGGGCCTGGAGGCTGTGGGTTCGATTCCCGCTCCGGGTGACTGTCTGTGAGGAGTGTGGTGTGTTCTCCCTGTGTCTGTGTGGGTTTCCTCCGGGTGACTGTCTGTGAGGAGTGTGGTGTGTTCTCCCTGTGTCTGTGTGGGTTTCCTCCGAGTGACTGTCTGTGAGGAGTGTGGTGTGTTCTCCCTGTGTCTGTGTGGGTTTCCTCCAGGTGACTGTCTGTGAGGAGTGTGGTGTGTTCTCCCTGTGTCTGTGTGGGTTTCCTCCGAGTGACTGTCTGTGAGGAGTGTGGTGTGTTCTCCTTGTGTCTGCGTGGGTTTCCTCCGGGTGACTGTCTGTGAGGAGTGTGGTGTGTTCTCTCTGTGTCTGTGTGGGTTTCCTCCAGGTGACTGTCTGTGAGGAGTGTGGTGTGTTCTCCCTGTGTCTGTGTGGGTTTCCTCCGAGTGACTGTCTGTGAGGAGTGTGGTGTGTTCTCCCTGTGTCTGCGTGGGTTTCCTCCGGGTGACTGTCTGTGAGGAGTGTGGTGTGTTCTCCCTGTGTCTGCGTGGGTTTCCTCCGGGTGACTGTCTGTGAGGAGTGTGGTGTGTTCTCCCTGTGTCTGCGTGGGTTTCCTCCGGGTGACTGTCTGTGAGGAGTGTGGTGTGTTCTCCCTGTGTCTGCGTGGGTTTCCTCTGGGTGACTGTCTGTGAGGGGCGTGGTGTGTTCTCCCTGTGTCTGCGTGGGTTTCCTCCGGGTGCTCCGGTTTCCTCCCACAGTCCAAAAACACACGTTGGTAGGTGGACTGGCGATTCAAAAGTGCCTGTAGGGGTGTGTGTGTGTGTGTCTGTGTTGCCCTGTGAAGGACTGGCGTCCCCTCCAGGGTGTATTCCCACCTTGCGCCCAATGATTCGAGGTAGACTCTGGACCCACCGTGACCCTGAATTGGAGAAGCAGTTACAGATAATGAATGAATGAATATTCATAGGTCTGCAGCAAAAGTAAGTTGCTCTCTGGGCTGTTGGGACAAAATATTTGGGATTAAAAGAATAGCTTGGGGAGGCAAGTGTGTCATTTTTTAGTAATCAAATTAGCCTAAGGTAAACTGTGGCAGGTTTTAATTGTTTGTTGGCCTCAGTAGCTTCACAACTTAGGGCTAATATGGAATAAGAGAAATATTGTAAGAGTTTCATCGCTAAACTACTGCTTTATCTCAGTGAGGAAGATGCTTCTCTTTATAAAAGCACTTTATAAAAAATAGAATGCCATTGTGATGTTAAAAAACAATGTTTGAATTTTTCTAAAGTGTGTATCTGTGTATGCGTGTGGTATGCATAGCTGGCACTAGAGTCCACCAATGTTGTCTTGCCCCAATCTCTACGCCCCAAGTCTTTGGCCCAGTGAAGTACTGTAGCAACAAGTGCCGAAAACAGCTTTCACAACACCAGTCTAAAAAGAGAATCTCTAAATGTGCCCATAGTTTCCATCAAGGGGATTTTAGCTCTTGATCTCACGCTGTGTTTCATATTACATTAACTGACAGCTGTCAGAGCCATGTGAAGCTGTTAAAACAATGATATGAAACACAGGGTGTACCCTAAAACTTCTCTCTTGTGTCTTTTCTCTGCCGTCTCTTCTGGTTGTGTGTTTCAAATTGTATAAATCAAACAAGGAAGGAGGCTGAAATGGATGACAAGCTGCAGATGTGACTACTGGCACAACCCCGTCTCCTTCAAGTGATCTAAATTTAACCTGACATTGCACCAAACAGAAGTCTAGAAGAGTAAAGTTTTCCAAATATTTTGCCACTTGAGTGTTACACAGTGTTCAAAGAAGAACAGAAGATTACAATTTAAAGGAAACGAGGTTCACATGCATTAGTCATGCTTCTCCTTGAAGATGTAATTCTGTTCCACAAAGGACCTTAGTGAACTTTCCTTCAACACATTCTCAAATTCATTCATTCATTCATTATCTGTAACCCTTATCCTCACAGACAGTCACCCGGAGCGGGACTCGAACCCACAACCTCCAGGACCCTGGAGCTGTGACTGAGACACTACCTGCTGCTCCACCATGCCACTCTCATTAAAGTAAGATTTTGGAACCAATTTATACAATTTAACACTATGCTATTTATTAACACTATAACTCTATAATTAAATCAGATGCATTTTTTCCCCTTTGATCTCCGATCCAGTATTTCTGCTGCTGTCGCCCAATACCTATATTTTGATACCTGTTACTGCTTTGGACTATTGCAAAGAGAGTAGTTTTATGTTCACACACACAAGAGAATCCTAATGCTGAAAGGAAATGACTTCTCAAATGAAATTAATTTTAAACGTGTGTGTTCAAACTTTTGACTGGCAGTGTATATTCTGATCCGAAAGTCTTGCTCACAAGAAAAAAAAAATATTAAAAGTCTAGACATAAACACAACTAGCCACTGTTCTCACATTGTGTGTTTGTTCTCAGTTCACAATCACAGTGCATAATGTGCATAAGCTTGTGTGCTATGGCAGTGCCACAATAAAACTAGTTCACGGGGGTCAGGAAACAATGCCATCATCTCATCTGTAATATCATAATCCCAGAGCCCAACACAGAAAAGTGTACAGACTTCGGATGTGCCTCTGGATTAACATACATTTAATCCAAACTGTAATAAATCAAAACGATTATCTCTAGAGCACTAGCCCCATAAGCCAGGAAGGTCAAGCCATGACCTTTTGTCTGCAGGAAATTTTCAAGGTAAAAATCAAGAAACTAAAAGCAGGCCCTATTAATTATAACCCTTCTTCATTACTGGGGTGTTCTCAGGGATGCGGACTCAGTCACACTAATACCACATGAACCAGAGCTGAACTCATCAGTAAATCGCCCCCATAATTAGCAAGCATTCTGCGTTAAATAAGTGCATAGGATTTTTTTTACCATTTTTCTTTTTTTCTGCCACTGGAAAGCTATACAAAATATTATATTGTTCATTTTAAACTGATAACAAGTTTAATCGTCAAACCAACTGATAGTTTTAGTTTAGTGCAAATTCTTGATTCATATCATTCATTCATTCATTCACTGTCTGTAATCTTATCCAGTTCAGGGCGGCGACGGGTCCAGAGCCTACCTGGAATCATTGGGCGCAAGGCAAGAATACACCCTGGAGGGGGCGCCAGTCCTTCACAGGGCAATACACACTCACACATTCACTCACACACTCACACCTACAGACACTTTTGAGTCACCAATCCACCTACCAACGTGTGTTTTTGGAACGTGGGAGGAAACCGGAGCACCCGGAGGAAACCCACTCAGACACGGGGAGAACACACCGCACTCCTCACAGACAGTCACCCGGAGGAAACCCACGCAGACACAGGGAGAACACACCACACTCCTCACAGACAGTCACCCGGAGGAAACCCACGCAGACACGGGGAGAACACACCACACTCCTCACAGACAGTCACCCGGAGGAAACCCACGCAGACACAGGGAGAACACACCACACTCCTCACAGACAGTCACTCGGAGGAAACCCACGCAGACACGGGGAGAACACACCACACTCCTCACAGACAGTCACCTGGAGGAAACCCACGCAGACACGGGGAGAATACACCACACTCCTCACAGACAGTCACCCGGAGGAAACCCACGCAGACACAGGGAGAACACACCACACTCCTCACAGACAGTCACCCGGAGGAAACCCACGCAGAGAGAACACACCACACTCTTCACAGACAGTCACCCAGAGGAAACCCACGCAGACACTGGGAGAACACACCACACACCTCACAGACAGTCACCCAGAGGAAACCCACGCAGACACAGGGAGAACACACCACACTCCTCACAGACAGTCACCCAGAGGAAACCCACGCAGACACAGAGAGAACACACCACACTCCTCACAGTCAGTCACCCGGAGGAAACCCACGCAGACACAGGGAGAACACACCACACTCCTCACAGACAGTCACCCAGAGGAAATCCACGCAGAGAGAACACACCATACTCCTCACTGACAGTCACCCAGAGGAAACCCACGCAGACACTGGGAGAACACACCACACACCTCACAGACAGTCACCCAGAGGAAACCCACGCAGACACAGGGAGAACACACCACACTCCTCACAGACAGTCACCCAGAGGAAACCCACGCAGACACAGAGAGAACACACCACACTCCTCACAGTCAGTCACCCGGAGGAAACCCACGCAGACACAGGGAGAACACACCACACTCCTCACAGTCACCCGGAGCGGGAGTTGAACCCACAACCTCCAGGACCCTGCAGCTGTGACAGAGACAGTACCTGCTGCTCCACCATGCCGCCCTTGATTTATATCATTGTCTTTTTAAATAGAACATTACATAGCTAAATATAATATTATGCTATTCTTTAATAATGCAATACTCATCTGCTGCTAACATTTGCATTGTTGCACCAGTAGATACAAAAATGTATAATAATTTAATGATTGTTTGGACAGGAAATTAAAGGTTGGCCTCTAAAGTTTGCACAGTACCGTAACATTATTAATTTCCCTCTGGTAAAAAAGTTAACTTGTTAACGTATAACATTGTTTATATGCTGTAAGAGGTATTAAGGCTGAGCATTTTAGCTTTGAAAACGCTGTGTTCCAAAACAAACGGGTGAATTTAGACAGCCAGGATTTCTGAAGTCATAAGAAACACACCCTTACAGCTTTGATTGTTGAGGCCATTTGGATATTATTATGATATCCCTACAGTGAAGATGCTAGAGGAGAAGCCAGAGGAGAGGAGTGTTTAAGCTAATTTTAAGTACTTTTAAAACCATGGCACAGACGTTCTGTTTCCAGTTAAAACGTTGCTAACGGAAGTGTTAAACCTTCATGTGAGTTTCAGCACCGAGGCAGAGTGGATCTCACAGAGCTCCAGGACTCCCTGCTGTGTGAGGCTTCATTGTTGACATTTCCCTTACGTGTACAGACAGTTTTGTTTGTGCCAGTGACCTCAGCAGAGAATGAATATGTATTTGAAAAAGCCCAGGCACAGGACAGAGCAACAGAGGAGGTGAGTCAGGCACAAGGCAGGAGATTTGCAGTCACAGCTGATGGCATGACCATGCAGGCTTTCAGACTGGAAAAAGTGTGAAGGGGTAAGTAGAGGGGACCACAGCATGGGAAAGGGAACTTTGATAGAACCGGGCTTTGTACATCTGGTGGGACGTTATGAGTTGTATTTTAGTGTATTTCATGGATATTTCTGTAGACTATGTATCACGAGGGTGACTCACTTTTGAGGGTTTCATTTTGTTTGGAGTTCAAACTTTCATTTATTCGTTCATTCAATTTTTGTAAATGTTTTTTCCTCTTCGAGGGCTCAGTAAGCGCAGGGTCTGCCTGGGATCGCTGGGCACAAGTATGGAACACGTATGGTTGAATTGCTCTAATACCACTTGCCATTGTGAAGTGTACAGCTACAGCTGTTAGTAAAACAGAAAGGCAGGGTTTGGGTGTTAGATCATCAGAGCTGAATATGAGCTATTAGGTTCACATTCAGAGAGCTGGGAGTCGGTAAGCTCCTACAATAGAGCTGAATGTGTGCTGGTGACTAATTGCGTATCCATAAATCCGACCCATACTGCAAGTCAAAGTGCAGGGCTACGTCTAAGCCAATTTAAGGTATTAGATTTTTTTCTTGTAAATTTCTTTTAAACATCTCATTTAGATGATCAGGATAAAAGAGCCAAGGGGGATTGCAAAAAAAAAAAAAAAATCCATCCGTTTTCTGAGAGTCAGTTGAAAGATTCTGGTGTCGGGAATCATATGCTTCTACGAGCATTTTGAATGGCTCCCTTATTGTGACATCACAATAAGGTTATTTGCATAGAACCACCCTGGCACCACCCCTCACCTGCGGCAACATGGGATGGGTGGGGCATGGCCAGCAACAGCTTATTTGCATAAAAGTGACAGAGCCCTTAAAACAGCCAATTACGTGATATAAATAATATTTATAAATACATGTAATTTATTTATATAAATAAAAATAACATATAAAATATAAAAATAATATTAAAATACAATGTGTAATGTCTGAACTGTGGCGGCACAGTGGAGCAGCAGTTCAGGGTCCTGGAGGTTGTGGGTTCGAGTCCTGCTCTGTCTGTGAGGAGTGTGGTGTGTTCTCTCTGTGTCTGCTTGGGTTTCCTCCAGGTGACTGTCTGTGAGGAGTGTGGTGTGTTCTCTCTGTGTCTGTGTGGGTTTCCTCCAGGTGACTGTCTGTGAGGAGTGTGGTGTGTTCTCTCTGTGTCTGCTTGGGTTTCCTCCAGGTGACTGTCTGTGAGGAGTGTGGTGTGTTCTCTCTGTGTCTGTGTGGGTTTCCTCCAGGTGACTGTCTGTGAGGAGTGTGGTGTGTTCTCTCTGTGTCTGTGTGGGTTTCCTCCGGGTGACTGTCTGTGAGGAGTGTGGTGTGTTCTCTCTGTGTCTGCTTGGGTTTCCTCCAGGTGACTGTCTGTGAGGAGTGTGGTGTGTTCTCTCTGTGTCTGTGTGGGTTTCCTCCAGGTGACTGTCTGTGAGGAGTGTGGTGTGTTCTCTCTGTGTCTGCGTGGGTTTCCTCCGGGTGACTGTCTGTGAGGAGTGTGGTGTGTTCTCCCTGTGTCTGCGTGGGTTTCCTCCGGGTGACTGTCTGTGAGGAGTGTGGTGTGTTCTCCCTGTGTCTGCGTGGGTTTCCTCCGGGTGCTCCATTTTCCTCCCACGCTCCAAAAACACACGTTGGTATGTTGGCGACTCAAAAGTGTCCATAGGTGTGAGTTTGTGTTTTGCCCTGTGAAGGACTTGTGCCCCTCCAGGGTATGTTCCTGCCTTGCACCCAGTGATTCTGGGTAGGCTCCGGACCCACTGCCGCCCTGAACTGGATAAAGGTTACAGACTATGAATGAATATCTGAACTGGCCTCACAAACTTACACAATCCAAAATGGACTCATCAGAACATTTACATTTGAAAGCAAAATCATTATTAACTAATGGTAAACATCAAAAACAATTAATGAGAACCAGAAATGCAGCAGTTTTCCTGAACACTAAAGAAAGAGATGGGCTTTTCTGTCTTTGCAAACTCATATCTTTTCCACTTTATTAAAGAAAAGTGTGTTGAATGCCTGAGTTGGTGAGAAGATGGGACAGTGTCTCCAGAAAATGCAAGTAAAAAAATTCAGAGCAGCTGTTTACCAAGTGGGTCTGTTTTTGCACAAGCATCTCCAGGTGGCCATGCATAAAGCCGAAGAGAACGAGAATAAAATCCTTCCAACCCTCTGCACTATCAGAAATAACATGTAAGGTACGGCTTCGGATGCCATGTCAGAAATGAAATCACCCACAGTGTGTGCTCAGTAATAGGCTAGCAAATGAGAGGTTTAAATGAATGCATCTTGAAATGAGACATTGCTCTGTGTGTGTGTGTGTGTGTGTGAGACTCCCCCACCTTTTGCACTTCAAAACAGATTGGCTGCTTTGACGTGCCAGTGGCTCATGTAAGAGCTGAATGTCTGCCCTCAACTGCTGGTCCAAATGGGCTAGAGTGGGAAAGAGGGGGTCACGAGACTTGATCAGTTTGAGCACCTCTGCACTAATGTACTCTCACTGTCTCACAGTGTGTAAAAAGTGTGGTAAACACCTCATTACACATTGTACACATTAATCAAAGAACAAATCTAAGACGATCTGTATTAATAACTAGGGTCTGATTAACTGCATTTGAGTCTATAGTTGATTAGTTGCTCCAGCACCATCTCTCTACAAGTCACACTGGGCCAACCTCGGCTATAATCACTCTATTCATTATTGATATAAGGGAGAATTTGAAGCAGTGGATCTAGTGCATTAGCTCCAGCCTATCCACCCACAAGCATGATGTACCTTCCAGGCAGGCACTCAGTCAGAGGCTGTGCACTCCCCCGCCAGGCCGTGGTGAGGTATTAATAACCCTTGGCTGGGAGATTGCACGGCCTGCCTGCACGTAACCCTGCCAGGATATTATGTCACAGCGCAACTGAAGAGGATCAACGCCTCTGTCGTCTAGCAGGGTAACAGTCTGAGGCCACATATTAAAACACACACACACACACACACAGGAAAATCTCCCTGTATTTAACACTGTGGCTTTCATTCCGTATAATGAAATCAGGACTGAACACCTTGTCAAGCACCAGTTTTAGTCCCTTTCAGAATGTAGCTGTTTAAGGGCTCTGTCACTTTTATGCAAATGAGCTGATGCTGGCTAAGCCCCACCCATCCCATGTTGACGCAGGTGAGGGGTGGTGCCAGGGTGGTTCTATGCAAATTTCATCCTTGTGATGTCACAATAAGGGAGCCATCCAAATGGCTCATAGAAGCATATGATTCCAGACACCGAACTCTTTCAGTTGACTCTCAGAAAACAGGAGGGTTTTGTTGTTTTTTTAATTTTTTTTTTGCACTGGAGGTGCGCCCCCTCCAGGGCATGTTCCTGCCTTGCGCCCAATGATTCCAGGTAGGCTCTGGACCCACCGCGACCCTGAACTGGATAAGGGTTACAGATAATGAATGAATAGATCCCTCTGTTTGTAATGAATCTATGTAAAATATGAGTTTCACTTTGTGAGCTGAATTACTGAAATAAATGAACTTTCTGATGATATTCTAATTTACTGTGTTGCACCTGTACTATAATCTATTGAAATTTGACATACATAAAGAAATGATTACTCTACTGACATGCAAATCTGTTTTTGTTAATGCACAACCACACACACTTTTCTGTTGAAAATAAACAATGGTTTGTGATATAACAGATTATTGTGATGTGTATGTAATCCTTTTCTTCCACTGAAGCTGTTTTTTTTGGGAATGTTAAGGGTCTTGCGAACTTGCTGCTTGGTCCTTACAAGCTGTCATTACTTTACACAGAAAATATTCATCATTTTCTGTAACTGCTTCATCCTGCTCTGGGTCGTAGTGGGACCAGAGCTTATCCAGAATCATTGGGTGCACAGCTGGAATACACCCTGTTTAGGGAGATAGTCCATCACAGAGCACCGCACACTCACACATATCAACACTTGCTCAGCCACAAAACCCACGCAGACACAAAGAGAATACACCACACTCCTCAAAGACAGTGGCCAAGGGGTGACATTGTGTCAAACCTACTGTTGGCCAAACTACTGCTTTTAAAGCACAACTACAACTTAATGTCTACATTGTTTCCTTGACGTGCAGTACCTTGATTCAGGTGAAGGGTCTCATTGTTGCAGAAGTCAGTGAAGCAGCAGTTGCGTTTGGAGACATTCTTGGAGCTGTAGCAGAACACCTGGCCCTTTAGCTCGCTAGGAGAGAGGCATGACTTCCCAGTCTCTTCTTTGCCATTGATCAGCATCACTGAATTCCAGCACGCACCCTCAGCCTCTGTCTCGCAGGTGTGATTCGCACACAGCTGACACACACACTTCAGAGCTGCAATGAGATATGTAAAAAATAGTATATTAGGTAGAAGATAATCTGCCTCGATTAGTCATTCATTCATTCATTATCTGTAAGAGCTTATCCAGTTCAGGGTCACGGTGGGTCCAGAGCCTACCTGGAATCATTGGGCGCAAGGCGGGAATACACTTCACAGGGCAGCACACACATTCACTCACACACTCACTCCTACGAACGCTGAGTTGCCAATCCATCTACCAACGTGTGTTTGTGGACTGTGGAAGGAAACCGGAGCACCCGGAGGAAACCCACGCAGACACAGGGAGAACACACCACACTCCTCACAGACAGTCACCCTGAGGAAACCCACGCAGACACAGGGAGAACACACCACACTCCTCACAGACAGTCACCCTGAGGAAACCTACGCAGACACAGGGAGAACACACCACACTCCTCACAGACAGTCACCCTGAGGAAACCTACGCAGACACAGGGAGAACACACCACACTCCTCACAGATAGTCACCCTGAGGAAACCCACGCAGACACAGAGAGAACACACCACACTCCTCACAGACAGTCACCCGGAGGAAACCCACACAGACACAGGGAGAACGCACCACACTCCTCACAGACAGTCACCCGGAGCGGGACTCGAACCCACAACCTCCAGGACCCTGGAGAGACACTACCTGCTGCTCCACCGTGCCACCCCTGCCTTGATTAGACTGATACTAATCACCTGGTGCAATTTCATTAAAATCGATTGATTTATTACAGCTCAAGTGTTCTATTATCATTTATGTAACAAGAACTTTGATTAATCAACTAATTTTAGGTAAAAATTCTACAGAGTAACTCTTGGTACACCAATATTTCAACACAATGTCATTAATTACGCTGACACTAAGATCTATTAAAAGTATCATAAACCTAAACCACTGAAAACAAATGTGTCCATTGGATGGAACCAAACTGCTGTGAAATTACATTTTTCAAACAAGCTGTTTTGGTTTAAGATTTATTGGCCACTTCGGTACAAATAAATTCACAAAGAAATGCAAGACGATGACAGGGTGCTGTCGCAAGTGGCTCCCGCTGTCACTCGCTGCTACATCGATGTTGAATTGGAGAAGCTCGGTGTGGGTCGACCCACTTTTAACACAGTGTGTGCTGTAGCCTGATTGGTGTGATTACGCACTTCTTTCGTGTTGAAATTTTATTTTTTTATGCATGCATGAGACAAAAGTAACAACAGATGTTTCATATTGTAGCAGAGTAATGAGTAAATGTTGAGTTGAGTAAATGTTTTAAAGTTCAACTAAAACGTCCCTCAAAATAACTCCAAAAACTAACAAAATACTCCAGTTACTTTCCATCACCGGTTTTACTTTTGATAGATCAGTTTTCTGAGTCAAAACATGCTTTCTCTCCTACTGTTTGAAAACTTGAACTTCTTAAACTTTCAGTCCCAACAGTGCTGTAAACACAAGACTTCAGACCAAACAAATTTCATAATTGACAATCGCATTTCATTGTCCTTAGGTTGCACCAGAACTAACAGCCAGGATTAGACACCATGAAGACACCAATAATCCTTTTAACATCTATTTCCCCGGACTATCCACTGGATCCTCGAGTGGAGATTTTTTGGGTTACGTAACCAGGTCCATGCTCTTAGAGTGTAGGGGAAATCTGTGTAATGCTGCTTAGGCTAACACCATGCTAATCTCAAGCTGCTCTCAGTGTACCTGTCCTGCTTTCAAAGGCAGTGCTGGACATGCTTTCCTTTCTGGAAAGAAACCTGAAGACCAGTCCATAATACCATGAAGGTTGTGGCCTCTCTTTGACCAGTAACACAGTTTATCATTAGACCACTCTGTGTATGTTTCTACAGTAAGGCAGGGGTTATTTTGGATGCAAGATTTGAAGTGAAATACACTGCTTTGTTCAAATGGCTTGTAAGTCGTTAAAAATCTACTTATTAATGCTTTGTTAATGTCTTCAAAATAGATCTATTTGGTTCACTTGGCCTTTTAATGGAATTCAAGCTGCATTCAAATTTATCAATAAAGATTTAGGGAACATCACACAAGGGAAAAAGACATGAACATGGAATACGATGTGATTAAAACATGAGACAAATTTGATTAATGTTTTGCATCTTAAAAACACAAAGAGTGTGCTGCTTAAACTGTCGTTTAAATCACTGAGGTTGTCCGATTAGCCCTCGCTCTACGTGATACCTTTAATCGGTTCGCAATGCTAACATGAGTAAAACCAAGCTTAATACAAGACACAACTTGACACTACAGCAGTGTGGCCTACACTATGAATACATAACAAATAAATTAAAAAAGCCTGTCCAGTTTCACAACAAGTTCGCGCATTAGTGGGCGGAACATGAACAGATCGATTGTATGCTGTCCACTTGTTCTTGCAGATGCCAACGGTGAATCAATAGGTCAATCATTGGCACTGACCTGCTGCAACAAAATGAAAGGCTTAGCCACTGCATGTGATCCATGTGCCAGTGACATGTGATGTTTTTAAAGCCAAGCAACTGTACTCTGCTTTCTTCAGACATCTATCAAACGTGGAATGGTCTATTGGTGCTATATTCTTTATAGACGAACAGAAGCGGTAGAAGCTTCTAAGTAGTTTTAGGCTAAATCACTACCTTAAAACTTTAAAAAATGAAGTTTGTAGTTAGAGAGTATTCCCATAATACGATCTGGCCTCTCAGCCAGGTAAATGTGCAATTAAACTGAAAAAGGAATGGAAGTTATGTTCACATAAGCTTGTCAAAGCTGCCCTGGAGTGAACGCTAAAATAGACTGAGTAAAAACCTTCAAACTACTGCATCTCGTTTTCTGATTCACTTATGTGTCACAGATGTGATTTTCCAGATTGGTTTCTGTTGTATATCGCAGAAGGCAGAGAGCATTACAGACTGCCCTGGCCACACTTCTATCCACAGCGAAGACGTATTTTACATCAAATGCAATCCAACCGCCGGGCTGAAACTGCTTTTCCTGTGAAGGTTTACTTGCCGAGTTAAGCTCATAAATTCAGCAGTGCTATGTGAAGTATGCTTCCCCAAACCAACATCATAAGCTGGGAACTCGGTTCCAACATCCAGCAGATCAGAGTACATTTTCTTTTCCACTTCACATTACAGCAAAGCCGAAGTTTAGCCTCCATCACTCACTTTATGCATTTTTCTGACTTGTTTTGAAGCCAAGAATTGAACACAAAGCATCAGGGTTTGTGATGTGGCAGTGCCAGCATTTCTCACCTTAGAAATAAACTAGTTCTCTGCCTGAACTCAAATTACATAGAGTTTAATATAAAATTTATTTCAGTACACATTGTCTATACGTGTATATTCTGTCCCAATATTTTATACTGTAGAATAACATCTATATTTGATTTCTTTTCGTGTGTGTGTGTGTGTGTAAATATATAAATTTACAGTAATACCTTGACTTACAAGTTTAATTAGTTCTGTGCCTGAGCTCATAACACAATTTGCTCGTATCTCAAAATTTGTATTATATGAGAATAAACGGCTCATATAACATAAGGTTGATCACATAAACGGCTCGTATCTCAGAAAATTCGTAAGTTGATTCACTGTATTTATGTAAAATACTTGAATCTTTACAGTTGTTCCTGACATATATTGTGCTTATGACAAAGTTATACCCACTGTAAAAACCCACTGACTCCTTCTTTAAGCGTCTGAGCCCATCATTGTGAATGTTTTCAAAAGAAGAACTGCTACAAAAAGGACCAAGGCCACTGCTGGACTATGTCAAAGTTTACCGTCAGGGAACATGATAAACATCCATATGGCTGTGGGAACATCCTTGTGACTGCCAGCTGTAGCAACATCTGACTGCACTTCTATAAATTTTGCAATAATTGTTGGTTGGTCTAAGTTCAGCTTGTGAAACAGACACTTTGGGGAAAACTACCGGGGTCATTATAGTATCCCTGACCAAAGTAGGTACAAGGACTTCAAGAACGAACAAAGTGTTTTTCAAGGAACTGTCAAACCTCAAAACATTCACCACGACCAGCCAGTCTACTTTTTTTCTTTTCACGTCCAACCCAACAACTCACACTGAGATTAGTTTAATGACATCCACGTCAGGATGAGCTTCCAAATACAACTATAACCAGGAATTTGAGAACAACAAGGCAGTATCTCCATCACTTTAATTTTTTTAAACTGGGCTTGTGGCTCAGAAACAGGGCTCCACATACATCCACCAGTCAACAACAGAACATTTTCAACAAATCAGAAATAACTTTAAAAATAAAGACATCATTTTGGGTGCATTCAAAGATGTAGTTATTGTAATTATTTATGCTACAGCATGCTTTTCTGAACCAATCCTGGACTCTGTCACTGATATAATTAAACGTAGCAGTACTGATTATTTTTCCATGAGAGAATTGTGATTAAAAGCAATTTTTTTTGGAGCAGTAGGTAGCCACCAGAAACACCTCTAATGTACAGCATGCACCTGGACAATGAAGTGACAGCCAATCCCCAGGAGAAAGTATCTCTGAGCCAATTTATTTGAAGATGCAGATGACTAGGAGGCCAGATGGGGTCACGGTGGCAGATTTATAAGGACACTTGGGTAACAGCTTTTATTACCTTAGAGAATCAAGAGTTTGGTTTAACGTCACACTCAAGGGACAGTGTCATTTATTCAGCACAGCGTCTCTGGCACTGCACTTGAGAATTGGGATCCATACTGACCGCACTGATAGTGCCCAATGATGGCCTCACCCACAACACCTCCAAGAGCTACATCGGTTTTCCAAAGAACTCTCATATCTTAGTAGAAGCCAAGCCCAAATCTGCTTCTATGTACTGAATTTGCATGTTCAGATTGTCAAGCAAAAGGCATTTAAAAGCTATATTATAAAGTCTAGGAAGGAATTTACTAGGGATGCATGAATACCATTTTTTTCCAACTGAGTACGAGTACAAATATGTGCATTTTTGTGCTTTCCAAAGTATCCATCTATCGATAAATTAGTAACATGAGATACAACAAGCACAGTTTGTTTATTGTCGGTGTTTATTTAACAGCAGCGGACTGATCTACGGCCTCGGATCCAACTCAAAACTCACGAGCAGAGAAAATAATCTCATTTCAGGAAAAAACCACGTCGGGCAACGAGCAGTGCTCTCGCAAACGGGAAAACACTTCACTTCACTACACTGTGAGTGAAGAAAAACCCTCCTTGTTCGAGGCGTACTCACTGCTCTCTGGCTCCCCCTACAGTCCGCTTTTCTTGGGTGGCCTTCACTGATTGTGAAATAATTCCAGATCACAGACATTTAGAGTTCTCTGCTCATTAGTGCAGTAAGGTGCAGTAAGGTGCACCAGGCACACGGTGTCGGATGTTGGTATCAGAGCCTCGTTTGTGGTCACGAGTATGAGGAAATGAACACGGGATCAGGCAAATGTTCATGCACCTCTAGAATTTGCCTTTGATACTGCAATCTGTACTCTACAAACCCCGGGCTAAAATGGTTTTATTAATCTGTGATTGCGAATTTAAATCTGAAACAATATTTATGTGACTTTCAAAAGAGTATTAAGGTTAAATTGTTTTAACCAGTGTGTTCCCTACTATTTAATTAAACCAGCTACTTAGAAAGCATTATAAACCTGATGTTTAAGTCAAGACCATGCTATTCTGTTAAATATGAGTTTTAGGGCCACGGCATTGGGGGGGAAAAAGAAAAAAAAAAAAAAACAAGATTCCGAGAATAAAGTCAGAATTCTGAGAATATTCTCTGAATAATTCTGAGAAAAATCTCGGAATATTGGCGTAAAATAAAAAGACACATAAAAAGTGTGGTGCTTCTATGAGCCGTTTGAATGGCTCCCTTATTGTGATGTCACAATAAGATTATTTGCATAGAACCACACTGGCACCACCCCTCACCTGCGTCAACAAGGGATGGGTGGGGCTTAGCCAGCATCAGCTTATTTGCATAAAAGAGCCCTTAAACAGCTAAATTCTGAAAGGGACTAAGCTGGGGAGAACAGAGCTGGTGAGATCTCGTTATGTGAGTGATTTTGTGCTAAGAGCTTCATGAACATGATTTGTAGCCCATAGACCTACTCAAACTTGTTTAAACAGAGGTATAATGTGTCCCCTTTAAGTTTCTCTAAGGTAGAAAGAGGTTTACTGCATGCACAAAGCATTTTGAATACAGCAGCAGTGCAGTCTGATCTTTTGACTTCATGCTCGCTCTTAAGCCCATTACATAATACAGTCCAGAGTCCGCGAGCGAGCGTTAAACCATTAAACACAAGCACACTGTCTCTCAGGTTTACGACGGTCAGTGGGTTCCTTTGGGACGAGCTGGTGTTTGTGGTCCATAAATAATCATCCAACATCAGTACCTGCCTCATTAAGACCTGTGAGGCTGAATGCAATCAGATTCTCACAGCAATGTTCCAGACCAGAAGGAATGGCCTAGAGGACTCAGGCTTTATCTCAGATGGCTCCACACTCTACATAGTGCACTGATGTGGTCATGAGTACATCACTACACCATAATAATGCGTTATATAAGAGTCATGCAACAGCTTATGGTCCAAAGTAATGGATACAAATGACAGAACATTTAAAATTAAACTAAAAATGTACAAATAATGAGTAACCCTTGTTTTGCAATGTGTGTATATTCAGCATATAATGCACTAATTGGTTGGAGAACCCGTTATTTCATCACCAACCCAGTGCACTGCACTACACAGGAAGCAAATCTGAGATTCGAGACCGACCCAAGTTTAACAAACTAGCGCTCTCCGCCCCAAACGAGGCTACAGTGGGCTTCCCGTGCGACGGTTCCGACCCGCATTACACGGTACATCAGAATAAGAACACAACGCCATCCCGGCGCCCCGCGAACGGTCTTTTTACCTGCTTACCTGCACTGAGGTGAGTGAGCACGAGCAAGAGCAGCGCCGCCCCCGCACCGGCACACCTGAGCGCGCGCATGTTCGCCTACCCCTCCACCCCTACATCGGGATCTGTCACGCTGTGGCTCCGACAAAACAAATCCCAACTCCCGCTTCTCTCGCCTTTTCCCCGGCTACGCTTTGCATTGCTGCACGCTAAATAACAAGCTCGAGCTCCAGAGTGCGAGACAAGGGGGAGGGGGAGAGGGAGGGTGTAAGCCCCGCCCCCAGACTGCGTCTGTAAGAGGATTAGGGAAAACACACAGCGGGGGTGACGGGGTGAAGCCGGACTAACGTTATGGACCTGACGTGAGCAGGAGAGGCTCCTAATTCATAACAACGGTGGACCTGAGGAAGAAGGACTCCGCTGTTGTTTACTGTTTATCTTGTAGATTATTTACTGCCAGTAACTGTACGCATCCTATGGGTGTGCTCAAGAAATAAATATCAAAATAAAAAATGTTTTCACTTTTTCAAAACATGACCCTTGGGTGAAACCGTGGGCTACATATAAGCAGCATTTTTATAAACACGTTTATATTTGCACTTTATCACCATTGCTACATTTGTTGTTAACCGCCATGTTTCCTGCTTGTGTCAGCACTAGGACGACCCCTTGATTATGCCATAATTTAACCCTTTAAAGCCCAACGTATCAAACGTGATACAGATCTTTGGAGGTGGCTCTTTCATCATTTAATGAAGAGAAATACAGAAACACACTTCCATCCTTTTGGGGCAGTGTTCTGAGTTCTCTACTGAACTGTGAATGAAGTGGAAGGGTTTCTATGCGTTTAACAAACCATTTACAACCATTACTGCTGCTATCTTCATTAAAAAATACAAGAGAAAGTATCAAGGCCACTTTTTACAAAACTGAAGTAACGTAAATATTCAGAAAATTCAATCTGCTCTTTACAGCTGCAGAACACATTTAGACAATTTTACAAAGTACTTTCATGAAACAAAAAGGTATTTGTACTTTTCCAAAAGACACAGATGCTGTGAGACTCAGGGGAAGGGGATGATGACGACACAGGTGAGTGTGGGAGGTCTGTAGAAGGACCTCAGACCTCAAGCCAAGGTTCAGACAGTAACAGAAACAACTGTAGTTTTCTCAAAATGTGGAAACACGGCTGTGCAGATCAACACAAAAGAGCCTGTGTGGTTCTGGTGTTGTTATTACCACCAGTAAATGAAAAGAAAAAAGGTCAGAGAGAAGAACAGAGTGCTCATAGGTGAAGGACCTCTGGAGCAGTGTCTCATCGGCTCAATGTGACGTTTTCCTGAAAAATTCAGAAGAACAGAGACCATCATTTGATATAGATATTTTAATTGAAATTAATCAAAATTAAGGAAAAAAATCAGTAGAACTGTTTTAACAGATGTAGTGAACTACATGAGAAACCAATTAAATGGTAAATGCATAAATATGATCCAAAATGTATAAATAAACATTTATATTTTAGTTAAAGGACCACATAATGCTTGATTTCCAAAAGAAATCACTTTTACTGCATTACTATTTCATGTGTCAGGCTTTAAAGGGTTAAAGGTAGTAGTGAAAATGGGCTGTATTCTTGGGACCTGTTTTTCTTTTTATTTTAAATGCACTGAAGTTAATAACACGGATTCTCCCTTGACAACGCCCTCTGTCATGGAGTGGGATTTATTAAGCAGCGTGTTTTTGAAGTTATCTTTGGGAATAATTGGAAGCAGGAGTTGAGTGTTAGGATCTATTCCCTCAGACCGCTGAACAACTTAATGCTGGCTCTGAAGGAGAGGTTGTTAGGACAGAGTCTATCGCAGATTGCTGTGTATGGGGCTGTGTGCCTGAGCTGACCTCTTTGCTCCCTCATGCATCAATGAATCAGAAAGTACACCCCTTTACATTTAAATAAATACAGCTTTATTAGAGTCCAGTACCAAAACAGGGGGGAAAAAAACACAAAAAATGATGGACTCCTACATTTTTTGTGATACAGGTGGATATTTGGGGAACAATAAGCTTTGTGTCCATTCAAATACCCCACAGTTCACGTTTCCCTTGGCCTGTCGCAATAATTACATTATCGACTTATCGTACAGTACATGGAGATTACCTCAATATCACCCATTGTGTTTACTGCCGTGTTTGTTTACATAACAATGAATCACCAATATTCTGTCTGCTCGCTTTGTTCTGTTCTCTGGTTTTCTCTGGGCTCTCGGTTCTGAAGCTGTTACATGGATTTGTTTTATTTATTGAAACATATTGATTTTTTGTTTTGTTTTGTTTTAAATTCAAAATCCAACGTCTGAATCTACATATTATTATGCTTTTATTTTATAAATCAGAGGAGAGCAATATGGTTTATCACAGTTATTTCTGGGGAAATATATCGACCACAAACTATGGCTATTGTGACAGGCCTATGTTTCCCATCATCCTAGAGGTCCTAGTAATTAGCTTTTGCGTCCCTGCAACAAGCTACACACACACACACAGAACATGAGATCTGTCATTAACTTCATGTTTTTAAGTCTATGTTGTTAGAAGATATGTTTCCAGGGATGAGCTGCTCATTGGTTTGGAAAGCTATAATGGATCTGCCCTAGGGATCTGTGGTATCCACATGTTTCTTACCGACATACGGTCTCTAAATGTTATCGAGGTGTATGGTGTTACTGTGAGGAGTGAGGAGTGCACTGAGCCTTACATCTGTGAGCACAAAGTCTACTGAAGGGTTCTCTGAGTGTTTGTGATGTGCAGTTCATCTCATGTTGTAGAGTAAAGTTCAGCCACTGGTTTTCAGCAGAGCTGGGGCTAACAGACACTTGGTGTAGCTCACCACAGCACATTTTCCAGTGAACTGAGGCTCAAATCACACATAATCAGAGATAAAGCCTCATAGCTGTGAGCACAAA
This sequence comes from Hoplias malabaricus, assembly GCF_029633855.1. Lineage (NCBI taxonomy): Eukaryota > Metazoa > Chordata > Actinopteri > Characiformes > Erythrinidae > Hoplias > Hoplias malabaricus. The sequence continues at coordinate 37,892,910 of NC_089811.1, read as the reverse complement.
GTCTAGTGAAGTGTTCTCTGAGTGTTTTGTCTGTTTTCATCCTTCCTCTCTCTTTCTAAACTCAGCTAAACTCTCTCTCAGCGCTAAACTCACACTGTGGTGAGCCACTGGCCTTGTTTTTCTTCACCTGTTTCAGACTGTCACATCTCCAGTCAGTGAGCTCCCACAGCACCCCCTCCCTGTGGCTCACTTAAATGCACAGAACAGAGCACACACACGTCATGAATATCGCCCTCATTTTTAAATCCCACTGTCTACGGTGTTATCGTTATACCACACAACTGTAATCTGCCCAACTTCTGATAAATGTGTGTGGAATCTCTGTGGACTGAAAGAATCAGGTCAAGGGTAGAGTGTGTCAAAGGCCAACTCCTAAACACAGCCACAACCACACTTCAGAACTGCTTTCAAAACAATATCAATCTGTTTAAATGGAAAAGACAGGACATCGTTGGTTAAATTACGTTTTGTTGATGTCATAAAAATAATTTCAAGTGGGAAAAATATTTTTGTAACTTCACTATTAATGCAGAGATGAAAGTGTAATTACTTTCTCATAAAAAATCTATAAAATACAATTTAACCAGGAAAACACAAGCCTCTGCATGTGGTCTGTATTTGGCGACACACACCTTGATATCGATGAATCAGAAAAAAAAAAGAAACAAAATAAAAAAAAAACATGAAAAACTAGATCAACAGAAAATATCTATAAAAAGAGCTGTGGGTGAAAACCTGTGTTTGAGTTGTTTTTCCACTGGCAGAACATTTACAGTTCCAGGTTTGTTTTTCCAGGTTTGTTTTTCTCAGCTTTATTCTCTTATCATTTCAAAATGAAGGTTATTAGCTCAGTTCTCACCTAATGGTTGAATAAACCTCACTTTACTGCAATGCACTTTCTGACGTGGAGTTGGGGGGTGGAGGGGAATCTGTGTAGAGCAACCGCCCACTGGAAAGCTCTTCTGCGTGGTTCATGCTATTCAAACAGGTGACAAATCAAGAGTCAGATAAATCACATTCACTCACGTTCTTCATTGAAGAGAAAAGCATGTATTATCTCAAGGCTGGGCCTATTGAAATGAACCTGAAATACGAAAGCAGACATAAGAGCAAAGGGTTATCTGGAGGATATAGGTATATTACATTGTAGTTATATGTTAAACAGATGTTTTTCAGCTGAATGGACACAGAAAGCTCTGCATAGATGGAAACGCACTTGAAAAAAAGCTGCTCTCACATCAAGATCAATGTTTCTCTCAAATTAACAACAATACACTAAACTGAACACATTTCGATGCGATTGATCAAAGCTCCTATTATATATTGATAAAATTCCTGTTATGAGGTGGGGGAGAACCTAAATAATGAAGTGATTTCAGACACAGGGAGAACACACCACATGTATGTGTTATTGAAAGATGCTTTATAAATGCCATATATGATTATTATTACTAACTTCAGATGTATTTGCAGGAATAATGGGACAAAATAATGTCTGAAACACCTGAAATGCAGGTACGGATGTATACTCACAAATGAAATAAAGCCGACCAAAAAATATCTATCTGCAATTAAACACAGGTCAAATGTAGGAAAGAGGTTTTTGTTTGTTTTTTCTCTATATTCTCACAGATGTTCTGATTTGGGGATGTGTTGGGGATGAATTACTGCAAAGGAATGACATGCTTGGCATTTTCTCTGTATTATGCTGTTTGTGAGGACTCATTAAACCAAATGCAGTTAATTACTGAGCCAAAGGAAACAAGAGAGCCTGAAAGGGTCTGTGTATCAGCTTTCTAATCTGTAATTATGTGTAATTTTACAAAAGCATTCGGGGCTGCTGTTCCAGTTAAAGCAGATAATGAAGTCTGTGTTTACATTCAGCAAATCTAAATGCAACTGCATTATCACTGCATAGGTAACAGGAATGGAAAAGATGAAGACACATTTCATACATTTCTAGCCGTACCATAATACATTAATCATTAAAAGATGCTGTCTTTTATTTAATTCTTTCTCAAAGCTACCAATACATACAGGTTTTTCAATTTCAGTAGAATATATCAAAAAAGAGAATTTTTTTTAAAGTGTACACTATTTTTATTACAGTTCCTCTTCGTCTTAGAGGTAACCACCAAAATCCTCAATTACCATGAACTAGGCTTTATGATGGTCTCAGAAATTCATTCATTCATTCATTCATTCATTATCTGTAACCCTTATCCAGTTCAGGGCGGCGGTGGGTCCAGAGCCTACCTGGAATCATTGGGCGCAAGGCGGGACTACACCCTGGAGGGGGCGCCAGTCCTTCACAGGGCAACACAGACACACACACACATTCACTCACACCTACGGACACTTTTGAGTCCACCTACCAACGTGTTTTTTTAGACTGTGGGAGGAAACCGGAGCACCCAGAGGAAACGCACGCAGACACAGGGAGAACACACCACACTCCTCACAGACAGTCACCCGGAGGAAACCCATGCAGTCACAGGGAGAACACACCACACTCCTCACAGACAGTCACCTGGAGGAAACCCATGCAGTCACAGGGAGAACACACCACACTCCTCACAGACAGTCACCCGGAGGAAACCCACGCAGACACAGGTAGAACACACAATACTCCTCACAGACAGTCACCCGGAGGAAACCCACGCAGACACAGGGAGAACACACCACACTCCTCACAGACAGTCACCCGGAGGAAACCCACGCAGACACAGAGAGAACACACCACACTCCTCACAGACAGTCACCCGGAGGAAACCCACGCAGACACAGAGAGAACACACCACACTCCTCACAGACAGTCACCCGGAGGAAACCCACGCAGACACAGAGAGAACACACCACACTCCTCACAGACAGTCACCCAGAGGAAACCCACGCAGACACAAAGAGAACACACCACACTCCTCACAGACAGTCACCCGGAGGAAACCCACGCAGACACAAAGAGAACACACCACACTCCTCACAGACAGTCACCCGGAGGAAACCCACGCAGACGCAAGGAGAACACACCACACTCCTCTCAGACAGTCACCCGGAGGAAACCCACGCAGACGCAGGGAGAACACACCACACTCCTCTCAGACAGTCACCCGGAGGAAACCCACGCAGACGCAGGGAGAACACACCACACTCCTCTCAGACAGTCACCCGGAGGAAACCCACGCAGACGCAGAGAGAACACACCACACTCCTCACAGACAGTCACCCGGAGCAGGAATTGAACCCACAACCTCCAGGTCCCTGGAGCTGTGTGACTGCGACACCTACCTGCTGCGCCACCGTGCCGTCCCTCTCAGAAATTCTTGTTTGTGTATTTCTTTATCTCAATATCCAAAGCAAGAGATGAGTTTTAGAACTTTGGACCATAATAACTAAACATAATGTGCCATAATCTACATACTTACACAGAAAAGTTTTCATGATTTCAGTAAAATAACTAGAGAAAGGCCAAAATGAGTGAATGAGCAGCAGCTATTTGCCCAGAATTTACAAGACTTGTCTAAATCCACCTTAAATATTTAGACTAGACTAGGTTTCTTATCGATTTTCCCTTCCACCATAGTTGTCATTTTAGGTGATCTTTGCAGATTTGCAATTTTCATATTCAGACATTTCATTCCACCTTAAATGTGTCCATTTAAGACCCTTAGGCCCCATCCTACGGCCTTTGAGAATATTCCAGTCCAGACGAACACAAAAACGGTTGCATCATCACCACAGTCCTGTTGGAAGCCTTAGTACTTCTTAAAGTGAGGCAAAAAATCACCATGATTCATGAGAATAATAGAGGTATTAATAACTAATCACTCCATAGTCCCTGTAGTCCCTCCATAGTGCTTGCAAATTGTAGTTGAATTACTTATTTACTTCACTGAGGAGGGAGTGAGGAGGTATATGAGTTTCAGCCAGTAACAGGTGCGCTGTGTGACGTCAGCGTTTCTGAATATAACCATTTTCTTTTGTCCACGACGTTTCAAATATCTGCACCTCAGAGAGTGTTTTTGAGCGGACTGGAGGCCAAAATACAAACAAAAACCTAACTAACTAACAAAAAACTAACTGAGCCGTGTGGATGAGGCCTTATTGTTGTTATTCGTCAGCGTCTTGAATTCTTGGTTGCACCCTGAGAGTTGCAGATACAGGGCTAACTTTTGAACATTTTTGAAGCAAATGTTAATCCACTTTATCCATTAAAGACACACAATCCAGCTGTACATGATGTCACTAAACATTTACCTACGTAAACAAAAGGCTAAACTGAAACAGCCGCCGCCATTTTCCCTGTCTTTACAAGCCTTTACTCTCTAAATCCATATATAACATTTAGAATAGACAAGGATGGTGTTATTTTTCCTTTTTTAAGCTAATGATATTGCTAGATTTTATAACATCGTTTTCAAAAATTAATTCCAGTTTTATCCATTTACAACACACCACCACGTGTAAGTCATGTCACTGAAACATATACCGAAGTGAAACGCTTATATTTACAGTGTATTAAAGAGCTTTCTCCATGTGACATATGGGAGGCTTTAAAACACACACACACACACACACACACACACACACTGCAGAGAAAATACACATTAATCTGCCTCAATTTCTTTAAAACAAACTATGGTATACATTTTATATAAAACACAAACAGCTCTTACACTTTTCAGTCGCTGTCCCTCACTTTCTTGATACAAAATACACAAACTATAGCGTTAACTCTTTTAATTTAAATATATGCTTCTGTACCTATGTTCTTTTTTCCTTAAAATATTTGCTGTTACCTGTTCAGGAGAAAATTATAGCCAACTCTGGACCCATTTTGGCAGTTCTATCTTTGAAACCCATGGCCTGTATTTCCTCTTGTTTTACTCTGTCCCTGATCATGGAGACTGTTAGAAGGGCACTGAAACTTTTTGTGTCCGGTAAAATCTAACATAATCTCAGTTCACACGTTTATTTCATAGCTGCAGGAAGCTGTTTGTGGACCTGGCAACTCAGTGGGTTACAGTGTGTTGGGACTGTAATGTGATTGGGCAGAGGGTGGTTTCTCAGGCTCAAATTCTTCAAGGGCACTTCTTAAAGAGAATAGACTGCTTCAGCACTGCTATCAGGGCGTAATTGCTTCAACTTAGCCTGTTTCTTGATCACACACCCCGGACAATTTATGACCAAGTAAACATCTTACAGATTGCTCCTTTAAATAAACTAAATCTTGAAGTTGAAAATGTATCCTTAGCCTCTAGTGTTATTATCTTATCCTCATCTTTAGATTCACACAAGTTTAGTGGGTCACTGAAACTTTCCATACTACCTTAAAATCTTCCACTGCTTCGTTTTGAATTCTGCCAATTATCTATTACACCTTAAATAGATTAGTTTGCTTAACTGCTGTTCTTCTACCATTAACTTGAAACTTACAATCAAATCGCACCGTATTTCAACCACAGAGCACAAGATTAAGTTAAGCTTCAAACACATGCACAAACTTACCTGAACACACACTGCCTTCACCTTAGGTTTGCAAACATTTTACGTAGATACCGAAAATTTTAGAAGAACATTAGAATCACTTTATTGGCCACTGTGATGCACACAGAGGAATTTGTTCTCCACATTTAACCCAATCCGTGCAGTGAAACACACATTTACACACGCACTAGTGAACACTAGGGGGCAGTGAGCAGTGCCTGGAGCGGTGGGCAGCTCTAGCCATGCCCTCGGGGAGCAGTTAGGGGTTAGGTGTGTTGCTCAAGGGCACTTCAGTCATGACCTGCCGGCTCTGGAGATTGAACCAACAACCTTCCGATTATACGCCCAGTTCCCTCACCATCAGGCCACAGCTGCCCCAAATAAACTTTGATGCTCTACTTTTAAAAATTTGTTAATATTCAAATTAAGGGAAACTAATGATTTTTCAAATGAGAGGGTCAAATGTTATTTTATCTTATACAGATAGTCTGAAGATCCACCGGTCCACTCTGTAACTGAAATCCTTTCATCTACATTTTGTAAAATACTGAATTATGATTGGTTAAAAAAAATAAATATTATATATGATATATATATGACAAACATTTATAATCCAAACGGCTCCCTTTTTCTTTTCTCAGAACTGAATAGAAAGCCTATGCTATCCATGGGAAATGTACGATTTATGTGAAATAATAAAAATAAAAAGAGAGAAACAGTAGTTAACAATGTAAACAAAGACCCAAAGCATGAGGGATTTGCGCCACCACGTGGAGAACATTAAGTTTGCCATGGGAACATGAGTATTATTCATGGATTGTGTCGTCATAGTAGAGTAACACTCATTACTCAAATACAACTCAGATAAAAACTGTGATGTTTAATTTTTTTATTATTTCTGTAAACACTTGCAGTCCTCATTTGGACGTTAAATTGGTGAAAAAAAATTACGTATGGATCCCTGGCCCATTTATCCGCGTAAAGTTTTAAACAGTTCTGCTCCTGTGTCAGTTTAGCGAACACGGGCCACGTCCCAAATTAGCCCCACACTCCCTACATAGTGCACATCATATACAACTAATAATACAGACCGTAATTAGACGATAATTCAACTTGAAACTTATAGCTCACTAAAATTATTAGTCGACATACAACACACCGTGTATGTGCACAAACCGTTAAGACCGACATCCCACTACACGGGGTGACGTTTGTGATTTGGCCTTGGCTTCACAGCGGTATAAAAACCACTTTGACTGATCTCTCACACTTTCAGACAAGGAGAATTGCTTTAGTAAATGTTAAGCCAAACCAGAAGAATAATTTATGCAGACAGTCACGATAAAGCATTATACTCCAAGAATCTGTTCCGCCCTCAGAGCGCCCGCGGGGACAGTGGGATCCGGTTATTTACCCTGTCAGCTACAGGGGGAAAAGATTAAGACAAAGGAATATGTGGCTTGTGTCTGCTCTTACACGAGTGAAATAACACGATTACTGAAGCTTGTATATGATCTGTTTATAAAATATTCTCTCAGATTCAGCCAGAAGAGCAGAAAAATGGATTAGGGTCTGATGTGATGAGTTTTGCGTTTGATCCCGTGATGAAAATGCTAATGTGGCTAACCGATTTTAACCGTCGTTTTTTTCACCAACTACACAGCGCAGTCTTTACCCTCCTGACGTAAGAGGAGGTGGGTTTCTGTGCCTCTGGGTGTTGTACAACTCTCTCCAGCACAGAGAGAAGAACTGTGTTTGAGATTACATTTATCATTCATTGTCTGTAACCCTTATTCAGTTCAGGGCAGTAGTGGGTCTGGAGTCTACCCGGAATCACTGGGCACAAGGCAGGAACACACCCTGGAGGAGGCGACGCACACTCGCACATTCACACACACCTCCGGACACATTAGAGTCGCCAATCTAACTCCCAATGTGTGTTTTTGGACCATGGAAGGAAACCCACGAGGACATGGGGAGAACACACCAAACAAGTGCTGTGCTCTGAAAACAAACAATCTGTCCCCAAGTCTAGAGTGACCAGACGTCCTCTTTTTTAGACTTAAAAAAATGTCTGGGCGAAATTTCACAAACGTCCGGCATTTTGTTTTTCTAGAGCTTACATGGAACTTCGAGAAGTTTCGTTCACAAACTAGTCCCGCCCCCCTACTCCGATTGGTTCGCTTGAGTGAGAAGGGGGCGTGGTGAAGTAGTCTAAAATCTTCTGATTGGACGGTCTGACTGTAGCGCTACCGTTATTGGTCGATAACCTTCTCTGTAAACATTTAATTGGTCAGTCTGCACGTCAGTAGTCCTTGTTTACCTCAGGCAAAGCTCATGTACCCACCCTCATCTCGAGCAGCTATGCCGAAACGTAAATGTTAGTTCTCGGATGAATTTAAAAAGAAATTCCCACGTTTTGTGTAGTAAATAAAGGTGTAAAGGACCTAAAAGCACACGTAGGTTCAGCTAAGAATACAACGGCAGGGAGGGGCGAGAGCTCATCACTCCCCCAACCATCTCAGACCTGGTCACTCTAACCCAATATGGCGCCCACAGCAAACATATTATGTCACTGCAACCCTTAAATGTGTGAGTGAGTTAATTACCAGGCAGGACCATGAGGTGCTTCACATTTAAGATCAAAGGCATAAGGTGTGTCCTAAAACCTAATGAGCCGTCTAGGTTGTTAGCATTTTACGTTATAATAATTATAATCATGATAAAAAATAGGAAGAGTAGGATCCATAGCACTGAATAGCTTCTTTGTATGAATGAAAATGTATATTTAAACAATGCAAACCTTCAGATGCACAGCTCAAAACAAGCTTAAGTTTAAGAGGTCAGTGATCTCTAGATTTCTTTATTTACTCTTTTAGCATCTGTACTCAATAAAGCTTATGAAACAAAGGAAAGGGGGGAAAAAAAAGCTAAATGCTCAAAGATACAAAATTCTGTGACAAGTTAAACATCTCATTCAGAACAGTGACATAGTGGCTATTGTACCGTTCAAAACAGAGTTAAATAAATTACAGACTGTGACATGAATGAATGCAGAGACACAGTTTTCCAATTATATTGTAAACACCAGTGCAAAAATAAACAACAAAAGGCAGCCAAAGTAAAACTAGCTATCATTCGTCTCTGTGACTGATTATGGATAAGGATATGATGGTAGTGGAATATAAAATAACCTTTTTTTTTTGGCAAATTGTCTTTTTTTTCACCCTCCAAAGTCCTCTGTAACAGTGCAAGTAAGGAATGCTAAAGACTCGCCAGTGCAATAAACCAAAAAGAAGCACGGCCAATATTGCTAAATGAAAGATGTTCATTTCAAGAGTTTCTAAAATAAAAATAAAAAATAAGAAATAAAATAAAATCAAAGCTGCGTAAGAAGTAATCCATAGCGTTAAAGTCACTTCCTCCAGGGTCCTGCTACTGTAACAGTTTCTTCTTTGAAGAATGTGACTACATGTGAAAGCTAGGTCTTGAGATGCGTCACATATAAAGGACTATCTGTAGTCTTTAAATGCCCATTGTGCCATCTTTGGATGCCAAAACATGTCCCACTGCGTGTTTAAAATAAATACATTGCGCCTCTAGGAGAGCACAGTGCCCAAGCGGTCCCCCCCCACCCCCCACACACCCAGGTACACCAGATCGAGTCTTCCGCTGGACATAGTAAAGGCCTTTGAGGATCTTCCGTACAGAAGCAGTTCAAATGTCTGCTTTTATTTTGTCCAGAGAGTTATCTATTTTTGTCAGAGTCTTTTTAATGCGCAAAGCTGTAAGCCTCGCTGAGGGGTTCTGGTACCAACACTCCTTCATCAGTTTTGCAATGGAAGTTAAAGTCTGAAAGGGAAACAACAAACTAAAATTAGAAACAGGAACAAGGAGAAGCTAGAAGTCACAGATGTCACCAGAAATTAAAAATGCACAGTCATTTCTCACAAACACTTAGAAATTAATATAAATGCTTTCACTCCGTATACATTTTCGCAGAAGCAGTGTAACTGATTATTAAACTGTGTACTCACAGAATCTGAGAACCATCTGTTAGGGATATTTGGTCTTTGTTGGTCTATACACACAACCTTTTTCATGTCCTCAAAACTGGGGTCACTAGGCACTACATCATGAAAAGGCGGCTTGTAGTCTTCCACAATCCCTGCACAGACACACAGGAGTAAACACACAAACAACAAACAGGTGAGGCCTTGTCAAACCCGTTGCTTCCAATTATTGAATTTGATTCACTAAATAAACAATGCATGGCTTAATTAGTCGGGTAGAGGGTTGCTAATGTGTCTAATGTTTAACAGGTTGGCTCCCGCAGTGGAAAGATGCAGTCCCTGGGTCAACCTCCGCTGCCAACAAACCCTATAAATAGAAGGCTTAAGCCATTTAGACACAAGAGAATCAGCATCCATTTCAGAACGCATACTGTACTGCAGTCATTGAAAACAACAGATGACACGACTGTCGCTGAATATAACACTCCAGCACGTAAAATTAGCATGTTTTCAGCTTCAGACAGAATTACTATTAACAGTGCTAGGACATGCACACGCGGTACATTTAGACACGTGTACATACACATAATGAGACATGAATAAACCAAGTCGATGTTTTCTTCAAAAGGTACAGGACCCAGGCGTCTCAACATTGAGATCAATCATCAACTTTGTGATAAACCCAAAGCCTGAAATTTTTGACACAGGGAGAACACACCACACTCCTCACAGACAGTCACTCGGAGGAAACCCACGCAGACACTGGGAGAACACACCACACTCCTCACAGACAGTCACCCGGAGGAAACCCACGCAGACACGGAGAACACGCCACACTCCTCACAGACAGTCACCCGGAGGAAACCCACGCAGACACAGAGAGAACACACCACACTCCTCACAGACAGTCACCCGGATGAAACCCACGCAGACACAGGGAGAACACACCACACTCCTCACAGACAGTCACCCGGAGGAAACCCACGCAGACACAGAGAGAACACACCACACTCCTCACAGACAGTCACCCGGAGGAAACCCACGCAGACACAGGGAGAACACACCACACTCCTCACAGACAGTCACCCGGAGGAAACCCACGCAGACACAGGGAGAACACACCACACTCCTCACAGATAGTCACCCGGAGGAAACCCACGCAGACACAGGGAGAACACACCACACTCCTCACAGACAGTCACCCGGATGAAACCCACGCAGACACAGAGAGAACACACCACACTCCTCACAGACAGTCACCCGGAGTGGGAATCGTACCCACAACCTCCAGGTCAATGTGTCATCCTCATTTTATGCTGCAGATAAAACTGAACGGCTGTTTTGTTAATCACATTATCCAACTCCCTATGAAAAGAACACATTAAACTGCAAGCATAGCTTGTGCCACGTAAACATTAAAAAAAAAAATAGCTGTATAAAACAGCTTGAAAAGCCCTGGTTAAATAACATTTTTGTAGATTTTATGTTAGAAAAAAATGGACTTGTGTTTTAGGAAAACGGTTAGTTGGTGTTTAAGATCCTCGCACGATGAAATGCTGTTATATTACGGCCTAAAGTCCTGGACCTAATATTTGACTTTCAGTTCACAGGAGAGGTATTATTAGCCAGCGTGAAGACTGTACCAATATAAAGAGTTTAAAAGATAACAGCTACATTCCACAGATAAATCAGTGCTGTTAAGGTCATGAGTTCTCAGGTGATGAATTTCTGCAAATATCTTTTCCCTGTTCGGTGCCAAAATACTAGACTTTGAGTAACAGTGAGGAACATTTATATCGTAACCAGGCAAAGGCCACAGAAGGTCAAAAGCCACTGACCATTGCTGACCGTCCGCCTGGCGATCTCCCACAGAACGAGGCCAAAAGCCCAGATGTCCACTCGTTTGTAAGACTCAAAGCAGTCCACCTGAATGGAGTCATCGAGCACCTCGGGGGCCATGTAGCGCTTGGTGCCCACTTTAGGATTATTCCCAACGTCCAGCTCGTTTGTGTCCTGGTAATGCATAACTGCCAGCCCTGAGGAGACAAGAATGAGATAAATGAATTTAATACATTTTCCAGGATAAGTCATTTAGTAGGGTGCTGTCTGTGTGTGGAGCAGGTAGTTTCTCTGTCACAGCTCCAGGGTCCTGGAGGTTGTGGGTTCGAGTCCCGCTCCAGGTGTGGGGGTTGTGGTGTGTTCTCCCTGTGTCTGCGTAGGTTTCCTCCGGGTGACTGTCTGTGAGGAGTGTGGTGTGTTCTCTCTGTGTCCTCTTGGGTTTCCTCCGGGTGACTGTCCGTGAGGAGTGTGTTGTGTTCTCTCTGTGTCTCTGTGGGTTTCCTCCGAGTGACTGTCGGTGAGGAGTGTGGTGTGTTCTCCCTGTGTCTCCATGGGTTTCCTCCGGGTGACTGTCTGTGAGGAGTGTGGTGTGTTCTCTCTGTGTCTGCGTGGGTTTCCTCCAGGTGACTGTCCGTGAGGAGTGTGGTGTGTTCTCCCTGTGTCTGCGTGGGTTTCCTCCGGGTGACTGTCCGTGAGGAGTGTGGTGTGTTCTCCCTGTGTCTGTATGGGTTTCCTCCGGGTGACTGTCTGTGAGGAGTGTGGTGTGTTCTCCCTGTGTCTGCGTGGGTTTCCTCCGGGTGACTGTCTGTGAGGACTGTGGTGTGTTCTCCCTGTGAAGGACTAGCGCCCCCTCCACGGTGTGTTCAAGCCTTGCGCCCAGTGATTCTGGGTAGGCTCCGGACCCACCCCACCCTTACAACGGGTTTACAATGAATGAATGTTTGTGTGTGTTCCTTAATATGTTGCCCTCTTGAAGACACAATTCAACCACAAACCTAAATGGAATTACAATGCATCAAGGGTGGGGGGGGAGGGGGGGTTGGGGACCAAAAACAACAACATATTTTTAACAGAACTGACGTCACACAAACAAATATAACCTGTGATGTAATATGTTTTTAGTTTTTAAAAAAAAAAAAAAAAAAAAACGAAACTACTTTCCCATTTCAGACCGAACAGAAACTAAATTTCCTGGTATTCATGGCACACTGAGGACTTTAATGGATTTTTCATTAAGGTTTCCAAGTGAAGCAGCGCTGAAATTTTGGAGCCTAATGAGCACCTGATGTTCTGGAGAGTGTGGAGAGCTGCACAACATATTACAGCATGGGTTTTAGAAGAGCAGCCTCACTGAGTGTTCTCCGTCTCTTTGTCTCCGTCACTCTCCCACTCTGTCTCTGAAGGAGCCAGGCTCCTGAATATTATTAGATGCTACTCAACACGGAAAACACTACGACTGAATAGAGAAGAGGAAAAACAGTATTATTTCCTGATAGAAGTCATAAAGTGACCTGTGTTTTAATTCACTCAACCTCTGTTAGTTATTGAAGCATAACTCTGAAGTTATTTTTTGTGTTAATATCTGTATCATCATGTGACGTTCTCGCGACAGGAAGGGGAGTGAAATATAACTGAAAATAGAGCTACTTTTCACAGGAGAGCAATGATCCTAACAACTCTATAACTGACAGATTATTTGATGAACTGGTGTCACTCGGCACACGGAGAGTGCAGTTCAGTCACGGCTTATTATCCTCTGTGACCTCACTTATGTCCAAATACTTCACATGACAAACAAGGCCAGGAACTGCAACTAGAACCCCTGATTGATTTAGAGCAGCTGATGCCCCCCAGACACATTTCATCAGCTCCAGTGACCAGCAAGTATTCCCACAAACTCAAAATGATCTTCACTGACACTCTTTGAAATGGACAGCTTGTCAACACACACTTTTCTTCTCAGTTCAGCAATAAAACTCTGACTGATTCACCCATCAAGATGTCTTATATATCATCTGTGAAGAGGAGAAGGATCCATTGCTCTCGCTGTTGACAAAGATGCGTTGCTGGGTGTATTCAATGTAGAGGCTCAGCGTTTTTTACTGCGTTCATTTTTAAACCTGTTAACAGGTAGTTTTTCATTTTGTCAATTTTACAGCCCAAAAAAGTGCAATTTTTTTAAAGGGGCTCTCAGGTAGTGGGTGTGTGTGTGTGGCTCTGCATGCTGAAGAGTGTGTGTTGTGACAGGATGAAGACACACTACTGTGCTCTATATGGCAACTGCTCCATGTCCTGAGAAGGTTATTCCAATGAGATAAGATCATGTGAAAATGTTATTGAATTAATAAAAATACTGCATTAGAACTCTACTGCACACAACGCAGCGTTAAGGCCTTTTCACACCGAGTCCGATTGTTACGTACGAAAAATACACACGTCTAGTTTTGAAAACAAACACACGTATATTAACCGAGTCTTTCACCGTCTGAAACTACATTTTTTAATTAGAACCTGTCCTATTTACTGCGTTTGATGGATGCGTTAAAAATCAGGCGACCAATCAGAGCGCCGTTGTCATGGTAACATGCTAACAGCCCCAACAACAAATCAGCTGCAAGAACTACTCGTCTTGTTCATTTCAGAACCCAAAACTTAAAACATAACCAGCACACAGAGAACTAAACTGTGGAGGTTAAATAAAATATAATCCCTTTAAAGGAGAGGAACAACACACAGAAGCAGAGCCTCACACTCCCTCAGTGAGCTTCAGAAACACTGCTGAACTCCTGCGTTGTTCTGGAGACTGAGGGGGATTCAGTGTGTGTTTAGGTGCAGTGTTTAAAGTAAAATGATAAATTCATCATCGCATCGACTCCATGTTTTCTTCCTCATCCACCATCTTCCCCTGAATTCAGAGCTGAGACAAAAACACATGTTGGACGCTGTGTGAAGGTTCCACTGCGTTAAAAACTCTGTGTGAAAAGGCCTTTAGAAGTAAAAGGTAATTCTTTTTGCCAAAGTCAGTTGTGTTACTGTGTGGAAACACTGGCCAGGACTCGGTGTAAAAATGCTAAATGCAGCTCTGTGTAAAAGTGGTTACAGCCTCAGGCTCATCCTCACCAAGGTCAGCAATGCAGCACTGGCCATTCTTATTGACCAGGATGTTCTTGCTCTTTAGGTCTCGGTGGGCGATGGCCGGTTTGCCCTGCGTGCCGAAGATCTCCACATGGAGGTGAGCCAAGCCGCTGGCAATAGACAGCGCCATCCTCAGGCACGATGCAGCGTCCAGTGTGCTCAGCTGCAGATAGTCATACAGAGAGCCCATTTCATGGTAGTGCGTGATTAGCCACAGCTGCGTGCTGGAGTTACGAGACGTCATATCAGACGCTATGAAGCCTGGAACGTGAGACAGACATCAAAGAAAAATGGGATTAGACTGAGATGGAATAAAAAAAAACTTTAATTGTTTTAAAATGTTTTCACATTGTGAAGTTGTATAACTTTAACTTATTCTTAAATAATACCTTTTAAACATAACACCACAGTATAAAAATAACTATTATATTTATTTATATATATCTCCACCACATATCTGGAAAGCTGGGATGTGTTGTTAAAAGAGTGGCATCAATCGATTATAAAAATGTAACCGAGTTAATCCCAACGCTAGTAAAATGCTAGTAATTCCTTGTTTTTTTGGGAGGGAGATAAAACAATGTGTAGAGTGATACATACAACGAACTGCTTAGAGGAAAACATCCTTTGTATTTTACTTTAATATTTCAGAGTAGTTTTAACTCTTAATGAAATTAAGTTTGAAAAAAAAATAATGCATTAAAAGTTAATGTCAATGTTGACAGCACTATGTAAAATACAGTAAAAACAGGAATCTGTTATCTGGAATTGAGAGAGAGAGAGAGAGAGAGAGAGAGAGAGAGCGCAAGAGAGAAAATGAAATAAACACCTAATGAACTTTCAAAGAAATGCAGCCTGTTCTAACAAACTTTCTTTGTTATAGTACTCAGAGAGAGAGAGCGCAAGAGAGAGTGCAAGAGACAGAGAGACAGAGCGATAGAGAGAGAGAGAGTGCAAGAGACAGAGAGAGCGCAAGAGAGCAATAGACAGAGAGAGAGCAAGAGATAGAGAGAGACAGAGAGCGCAAGAGAGATAGAGCGAGAGACAGAGAGAGAGAGATAGAGAGCGCAAGAGAGAGCGCGACAGAGAGAGAGAGAGACAGAGTGCAAGAGACAGAGAGAGCGCAAGAGAGCAATAGACAGAGAGAGAGCAAGAGAGAGACAGAGAGAGAGCGCAAGAGAGAGCGAGACAGAGACAGATAAATGCAGCCTGTTCTAACAAACTTTCTTTGTTATAGTACACTCAGAGTGAGAGAGCAAAAGAGATAGAGATAGAGAGACACAGAAAGAAAGACAGAGAGAGGTGGTGTAAACAAAAAAAAATGCCTGAAAGAGAAAGAGTGAAACAGAGAGAAAGAGCTGTTATGGGTTCATTCTCTTAAACTTTAACGGTCTAAATGACAAAAGAAACGTGGTTTTACTGACGGACGCGACAGCATTTTGTAAACAAACATATTTAAGAATATGTACTGCACTGTACATCCCCGTTCTGGAAGTGGAGTTTCTTACATTGTGTTTTTGGAAGCTGAGATTATGGATATTGATTGATACCTACCCAGAATGTTCTCATGTCTTAGCAGCACTGTGTTGTAGATTTCTGTCTCTCGGAACCACGACTTTTCATCTCGGGATGAGAAGATTTTCACAGCTACGTTCTCTCCCTGCCACTGACCTCTCCACACTTCTCCATAGCGTCCTTTCCCTGAGAAAGTACACACACACACACACAGGGATAGTGTTTGTTTTAGTACTGCATCCTTAGAGGCAGAAAGCACAACACGACTAGAAAACCGCTCCTCCTCCTAAACATCCATTTACTGAGCTCTCTGATAGTAAACTAAGCTCTGGCCTTGGGGCACCCATGCTGCTGTTTCTGCTATTCATGGATCAACAGCGCTCTTCAGAAATGTTCAAGCTGAACCAGAACACTGACAGAAAGGCCCTGCAGTAAACCTGGACCATAAAAATCATTAAATCAGCAGCACGTTCAGGAAAGATGTCACGTCGCATGAAATGACCGAGCTGTAATTAGGAGACGTGTTATTTACCTTTTATCATTTTGTCTCTGAACTCATGCTAAGTGTCACACAATAAGTTAAGATCTCCAGTATTTTAGATATCTGCTTGTCAGCATCACATTCGTGAAAGATCTTGGCTTGGTTTCATTTTAAATCGCTCTGAATGAAAGTCTGGGAAAGAAAAAAGGATGGAATTTGAAATCCATTTGAAATTCTTGTTAAAAGCCAGGACAAAAACACAATGTGCAAAACGTGAACATGCTGCGTTTATTACCAGAGAAATACAAGGCAGCGCCTTAACAAGCTTTAACTGAAGCGTCTCAGTGTCTTGGTAAGCTGGATTAGACATATCCAAGTCATCAGAACTGAGACACTCAAGTCACCCACACAGACTCCTCTCGCTCTCACACACTCACAAACACACACTCACAAACACACAGAGAGTGGATGGTTTAAATGTGAAGGATGTGAGAAACCAAACCATTAACAGCGAGCGGAGGACTGCACATTCTCAGTAAACAGCTCTCTCCCATTAAAAAACAAACAAACAAACACAGAGGCCTATTTGTGTGTGTGTGTGTCTGGGGGGTGGTATTTTAGGAAAGCAGAGGTAAAGTTCTGATACACACCCACACACTCGTTCAGAGTGATCTGTCTGGCAACTGTCCGCTGCACCAAGAAAGGCAGTCCTGAACCACTGCCCGATGTACACGAGTGATCCAACAGATCCTAGAGAGAGAGAGAGAGAGAGAGAGAAAATGAACATGAACTAAACATTTAATGAACTTCTTTCAAATAAATGCAGCCTGTTCTAACAAACTTTCTTTGTTATAGTACACTCAGAGTGAGAGAGAGACAGACAGACAGACAGACAGAGAGAGAGAGGTGGTGTAAACAAAAAAAATGCCTGAAGGAGAAAGAGCGAAACAGAGAGAAAGAATAAAATGTGAGAGAAAAAGCTGGAAGAAAAAGAAAAAGGTGCACATTTATGAGACGAAAAAGAACATGAAAGACAAAGAATGATTCACGCAACAAGAGACTCCTGATGAAAGACAGAAACAGTAGGCCCTCTGCTGGACTGACTGGAGCACTGCACAGAGCTGTGAACTGTTTCTCTGAGAAGACCCTGAATACTTGTGAGAGGCTAATTCACCCTCAGTGAAGAAACTGTGTGCTGTAAATGATCAGAGCAAACGTTTGTTTGAATCACATCAATTTGATCATTTCATTACATTTCACAGAAATGCTATTGACAACCACTTTAGAACACACCCCTGTATTTATCTAAAGGGGACAACCGTCATTAAAAACTAACATTTCTGTTGGATTAAATTTACAAGATGGAAATAAATAAATAATGAGTGACAAAACTTAGGGTCAGAAATGTACAGAGTGTCTGTGGTGTTAGCCTCAAAGGTCCATATTCACTGCCTTTAATTAGGAAAAGTAACTGTACGTTATTTTATTGGTAAATTTTAAAATTGTGTTTATTTCATGCGGTCCATTTCATCTCCAGGACTTTTATTATGTTCCAAAATGAAGAATTACAGGGATCCCCCTCTCCTTCTGGAGAAGAGAACGTACACAACTGGACTCTAACACCACTGTCTGTACCTTTAAAGATACACTCCACTGTCTGTACCTTTAAAGATACACTCCACTGTCTGTACCTTTAAAGATACACTCCACTGTCTGTACCTTTAAAGATACACTCCACTGTCTGTACCTTTAAAAAGATACACTCCACTGTTTGCACCTTTAAAGATACACTCCGCTGTCTGTACCTTTAAAAAGATACACTCCACTGTCTGTACCTTTAAAAAGATACACTCCACTGTCTGTACCTTTAAAAAGATACACTCCACTGTCTGTACCTTTAAAAAGATACACTCCACTGTCTGTACCTTTAAAAAGATACACTCCACTGTTTGTAGCTTTAGTGACAGTGATGCACCTGCACCATACTTTTTTTTCTGAGAGTGTAAAGATGAAGTAACTAGAAATTTAAATTAAAATGCAAAAAGCTGTCTCTCAGAAATCCTTCCCAGATTTGTCCTCATTTGAGCATTTTCAACAGAACCCCCACGAACTGAAGATGCACGTAAAGTTCACTGATCATTTTGGATGACTGAAAAAAGTCTGTGTTCCTACTCATCGCCTCATTTGCCCCGGTCATAATCATAGAGAAAAGGACCTTTGTTAAAGGAACACTACATACTTTTTTAAATCTAAATTTACAGCTTCACCATCATTGTGATCCTTCACTGATTTGTAAAAAAGGGAGAACAGGGCCTCTGTCGTCGCTACCGTGGGCTCAGCACTGCAGAAACTGCACTATGTAACTTTTGGAGGATGGTAGGTAACCACATCCTCCCCATTGATTTCAGTACAGTGCTGTAAAAACTAATTACACTAGGGGGAGCTCCAGGAGGGGAAAAAAACAAAAACAAAAACATAATCTTACCTAGTGTTCCTAGGTTAATAAACAAACAAACAAACAAACAAGCGCCAAAATGACTCCGGCTGCAAATCAATGGAGTATTTATTTCAGATGAAGTGGATAAACTAAGAATAATTTTAAATCCTTATTTTAAATAAAGATAATCTGAAAAACCATTTTAATGTCTATCCTGTCACAACCCCACGGGCTCAGCTCTGAGCGGCAGAACCATGACCAAACACCAGAGGGAGACATTGGGAACCATGATACGCACACCATTAAAATCTAGGAGAAAAAGGAGGTGGCGTGTAAACAAAAAACAAGCAACCACCCAAACACGTGTTTGCCTTATGAAGACGACGTGGAGAGGAGAGGAATGTGAGAAAATGCAAATAGCAGCAGTTTCTAACAGAAACCTCAGTGGCTGTTCCCATACCGGAGGCACAGGGCCGTAGTTGGGCTACTTAACGTTGTATTTTATTTTATTGCAAATGTTCAGACCCCACAACACACCCACAATAATCAAGGAACCCCTCACACACATTCCTCAGAGAGCCTCTTCAGCTGCCTCCACTGTTCCTAATAACATCTCCGCCGCTCCCGCTCCCACCGCACGGGAAAGAACTTTTTAATTAAACTCAGTGCAAACATTCATAGGCCACATTTTTTTTGTCCCTGGTTGCGGAGCACTCCTCAGAGTTCTTTGAAAACGGCTTGAAAAAGATCCAATATCAGCAACTCGGCAAACACGCCCCACAATGCCGCAGGAGAGCGCTGAGGGAGTCCGCTAAACGGGCCAGCCCGGTCGCCTGAGGGGGATTAATGGACGAGAGAGTAGGGATTTGTGGGAGGTTTTTCAAAGGGGGGGAACTGCATTAGCTTCAACAAACAAACACCAAGAGCCCAGGAATCCATCGCTAGAATGAGCTGCATTCAAGGAGGGAGACAGTGGGGGTTAAAATATTCAGGAAAAAAAGAAGAAAAGTGGGGGAATGGAGCCCTGGATGTTGGCATTCGACTCACAAAGTTAAGGAAGCTAAAGAGTGTTTTAGAATGTGGCGTTCTTCAACAGCAACTTAATAAAATCAAAATAATACATTAATTACAAGGATTTTTTGGAGACTGAAGGACGAGGACGAAGAGTTTAAACCTTAGACACTTTGAATCAAGATGGTTCTGAAAAGTAAAAGCAACACAATCACAAACGCTGGCAGCAATTAAGATAAAATTAAGCTCAGTTAAGAGCAGATGTGTGTGTACACCGTCAGAACATTCGTCTCTGTGGTGGTACCCTGAAGGGCACCTTTAATTACGGAACATAATTGTACCTTATTCTATTATAATTGTAGATTTTAAAGTTGTGCTTATTTCCTACGCCCCGTTTCATCTCCAGGACATTTACTTACACAGTTCTACAATAAAAACAAACATCCCCCTCTCCTTCTGAAGAGGAGAAGAGGATGTAATGTACCTTTAAAGCTACACTTACATCGTTTGTACCTTTAGTGACCAACTAGCGTCCGAGTCTTACCGCAAGTGTGCTTTCCCCAACGTTGGACGCAATCAGCCCGTCGATGGTGCCATACTCGGCATCACGGGGAGTCAGGCGCTCCATCTGGTTATGGTGGATCCGACGGAACACCAAGATGGCCGCCGTGGAGAGGATAATGAGCACAATCACTGGAGCCACGATCACGATAGCCAGTGTTGTCACGCTGTAGTTAGGGACCTCCACCTCTGAAATGGAGGACAGTACAAGTTTTGCTTTAATTTACAACGTGGTTTACACAAATATATACTCATTAATTAAACGGACCATAAACTATTTCTTTCCCATTTCAACATGGTGTCGGAGGAGTCTACCCAGGTATTCTCTGTTGCCTGAGGTTACACGCACAAAGGCTCGCACAAAAACGCAAGAAGCTGCAGTTAAAACTGTCGGCTTTGCAGGGATAGGTGATGATAATTAGGTATGCTGAAGCCCACAGTCGGCGTACCCCCACAGCCAAACCCAGCCTGGACCACACAGACAGAAGCGTGCACGCGCAAACACACATTCATAAAGACGTCGAGGGCAGAGGATCCTACACAGTAGGAGAATGAATACTGATAGCCAGAGGAGGTTTGCCAGCAGGCAGTGGGCTAATGGTGTGCAGAATGGAAGCTCAAGGTGGGCTCACAGAGGGGGTAAAGGAACGTTTAGTAATGGATATGTGTGAGATGTCTGAGAGCTCAGCGAGAGAGCTGAGAGAGGTTTAGGGTGGGCTGAACATAGACTAAGGGTAAGCTGAGTGAAGTCTAGCTGTGGGCTGAAGGTAGGCTGAGCGAGGACTCGGTATGAGGCAGGACGGGCTAAATGTGGGCCAAGGGATACTGATTCCCTTAGCCTTTAATGTGAGAAAAGGAATACACCACAGGCTAAATGTGGGCCAAGGGTTGGCTTTGAGGATTATATATATATATTTCATCATACAATCACTTACAAATTCATGTAAATCAAGGAGAATCTGAACAAAACACTGTTCTTCAAACTCACTCTCACCCACTGCTTTATAGAGAAACATTATCTTATATTTCTGATGTGTTTTATATTATTATTAGTCTGTGTTTACTGTGACTATATAGAACTTTATACCAGCCCCACACTCACTGAGGAGGCACTAGTTTAAATATATATCACTATCTCAGGGCCTCAGACTTCTGCAGAGCTGTGTGTTGAAAATAATAGTACAATGTCAGCAGTGTGTGGAATATTTAGGTGTAATGTGTGTAAAGACAGATCTCAGTCAAATGTAGAGGCCATCATGGGGGTAAAGACAGGGTTAAAGGGTTAAAGGGAGGCCGGGCATGAGAAATACAGGTAAAGAAAGTCTCAGTGCGGTTAACGTCAGGCAGAAAGTGGCTCAACGAAGGCTAAGTGAGGGCTCATTGTGGGTTAAACGGGTCGGCTGAGTAAAGGCTCGGTGTGGGTTGAACGGGTTGGGTGAGCAAAGGCTCAGGGCGGGCTGGAAGAACAGCACACAACTAGCAGCTCCACACAGCAGAACCACCCACACATTCCCACATGAGACTGCAGGAGTGAGGGCTGCGCTCCAGACAAAGACGCCATTTTCTGCTCACTCACATTTAACACTCTATTTTCATACAGCGCGGAGGGAGGAACTCAGGGTTCCAGCCAAGACCATGTTAAATTATACACACATACCAACACAAACACAGTTTGCTCCCCAGAAAACATGTACACAACGACAGATATACACACAGCACAACAAGCCGGCGATAGAGGACTGCGTAATATTCCTTTCACATCATTACTTTTCACACTCCACAAGAAGAAAGGTGGTTTGAGACGGGACGGCGGTCTTTCCTGTCCCAAACAGATCTGATAAAGAAGCGTGTCAAAGACCGTCTCACTCCCAAAAGTCAAAAAGCTAAAACCGAAAAAAGCCAATCTGAAAACATCACAGCGAAGCAGGATCTAAGAGGAAAGTCTCACGTCGACTTGAAAACACGTGTAAAAGCTCTTTTTACCCAGGTCCTCTGATAAAATCAGTTTTCAGGGTCATTTTATAAAACAGAACAGAATGTCACAGCTTTTGAAAACAAAGGTTTGTAAGACATTTCCTAGCAGATTTAGTTCTGCTCACAGGAATGTTAAGTGTAATTATGCAGTTGCTTGTGACACTACTCTGAATAAAAGAGGTGAAAGAGAGAGATGATGATGATGAGCACTGTTTTTACCTGCTCTTTTCTTCCTGTCAAACTGGAAATTCAATATTAAATGAGTTATATGTGCGTAAAGTGTGGTGTGTTCTCCCTGTGTCTGCGTGGGTTTCCTCTGGGTGACTGTTTGTGAGGAGCGTGGTGTGTTCTCCCCGTGTCTGCGTGGGTTTCCTCTGGGTGACTGTTTGTGAGGAGCGTGGTGTGTTCTCCCCGTGTCTGCGTGGGTTTCCTCTGGGTGACTGTTTGTGAGGAGCGTGGTGTGTTCTCCCCGTGTCTGCGTGGGTTTCCTCCGGGTGACTGTCTGTGAGGAGTGTGGTGTGTTCTCCCTGTGTCTGTGTGGGTTTCCTCCGGGTGACTGTCTGTGAGGAGTGTGGTGTCTTCTCTCTGTCTCTGCGTGGGTTTCCTCCGGGTGACTGTCTGTGAGGAGTGTGGTGTGTTCTCTCTGTGTCTGTGTGGGTTTCCTCCGGGTGACTGTCTGTGAGGAGTGTGGTGTGTTCTCTCTGTGTCTGTGTGCGTTTCCTCTGGGTGACTGTCTGTGAGGAGTGTGGTGTCTTCTCTCTGTCTCTGCGTGGGTTTCCTCCGGGTGACTGTCTGTGAGGAGTGTGGTGTGTTCTCTCTGTGTCTGTGTGCGTTTCCTCTGGGTGACTGTCTGTGAGGAGTGTGGTGTGTTCTCCCCGTGTCTGCGTGGGTTTCCTCTGGATGACTGACTGTGACAAAACACACGTTGGTAGGTGGAGTGGAGACTCTGTAGGTGTAGTAAGTGTCTGTAGGTGTAGGTGTGCGTGTGTGTGTGTGTGTTGCCCTGTGAAGGACTGGCGCCCCCTCCAGGGTGTGTTCTCGCCTTGTGCTCCAGACCCACTGCCGCCCCGGAACTGGATAACGGTTACATACAATGAATGAATGAATATATATATATGAACAAAACGTTTGAGTCACTTTTTTGTGTCTAGTTTGTTTCCTAAGTTACTAGGGAATTTATTAGCACTCTTCTGAATGGTAATGTACAAATGGACCCTGTAGAGCCAAGCAGGTGGACATTCTGACCAGCCCTGTTTACTGTTCCCAGAAGGCTGTGCTGTGGTCTTCTGTCCATCGAGACTGCAGAGGAAGAGCAGCGTGACGAAGCAGAAACATGTTTCCTTTCTCAGCGGGACTTCTTCCTCTTTTCATTGTGTGGCAGTGTAGCTGAACCACGTGAGAGTCTGAATAGACAGCAATAGAAGGGGCAGCAAGAGATATTGGCGGACAATTTCATGGCCTGCTGAGCCAGGCGTACAGAGATTCACGTACCAAAAGCAGCCCAACTGACCCCAGCAGACATCTCTGATTTGAGAGAAGAGGAATTCTGGGATATCACGCCACAATGGGGCTTAAAGATGACAACAGTGTGTCAGAGGAGTGAAAGGAGAGGTGAAGGGCATTCTGAGCTTGGCTTTATCCAGGCTTCATGCAGACACACACACACACACACACACACACACAGCACCTGCTGCACTGCTCCTGCTGTACCATGTGGACGCCAAGCCTTCACACCCTCACAAAAAGGGCTTCAGGCTTGGCTGGCATTGTCCACAGACAGAGTGCAGATAATAAAAAGAGCAGCATGTGTGCGAGTGTACAGGGAGAAGTGTGTTTATGTAGATGTGCCTGGAGAGCTGTGTGTGCGCATACAAAAGTTTAGAAGAACTTATTTAAGTGTGGCACATAAGCTATTGCATTGAATTTTTAAATACAACACATGAATTCAATGTGTTTGTGTGTTACCTCGCACAGGAAGGGCCACACTGAGGTTCATGTTGCAGAGGTGAGCCTGGCAGCACTCCACGATCTGGTCCGGGGAGGGCGGGGTCTTGCAGGTCATGCGGCCCTGCTCGTACACGGTAAAACAGCCCTTCTGATACAGCAGCATGCCATCGCTCAGCGTCAGAGAAGAGAAACACTGCTGTCCTACACACCGCTCTCCACTCACACATGAACGACCCTCACACACACATTCATGCTCCTTAGGAGGTTGTTTCACGTCCACGTCTGTTCAGAGAGAAAGAGGAAAAGAAGCAATGGTAAGGAAAACTAATTAATTCGACTTAAAGAAGTTTGATTTGCAGCAGTATCTATAATATTATATAGAGTCACTGCTGTAACAAAACTGCTGAAAAAATAACCGTGTAGCAGAAGGCAAGAATAACATTTAACGTACGCTAATGTAATAATAGCCCACTTACTATGACCCATTCACATTGGATCATTCTTCACGAAGTGCCTATGAGTAGCTGGCCTTTTATGCAAAGTGGAAAAAGGGTATTAATTCACTATCTGTAACCCTTATCCCGTTCAGGGTCATGGTGGGTCCGGAGCCTACCTGGAATCATTGGGCGCAAGGCGGGAATTCACCCTGGAGGGGGCGCCAGTCCTTCACAGGGCGACACACATTCACACCTACGGACACTTTTGACTCTCCAATCCACCTACCAACACATGTTTTTGGAGCGTGGGAGGAAACCAGAGCACCCGGAGGAAACCCACGCAGACACAGAGAGAACACACCACACTCCTCACAGACAGTCGCCCGGAGGAAACCCACGCAGACACAGGGAGAACACACCACACTCCTCACAGACAGTCGCCCGGAGGAAACCCACGCAGACACAGGGAGAACACACCACTCTCCTCACAGACAGTCACCCGGAGGAAACCCACGCAGACACAGGGAGAACACACCACACTCCTCACAGACAGTCACCCGGAGGAAACCCACGCAGACACAGGGAGAACACACCACCCTCCTCACAGACAGTCACCCGGAGGAAACCCACGCAGACACAGGGAGAACACACCACACTCCTCAAAGACAGTCACCAGGAGGAAACCCACACAGACACAGGGAGAACACACCACACTCCTCACAGACAGTCACCCGGAGCGGGACTCGAACCCACAACCTCCAGGACCTTGGAGCTGTGTGACTGCGCCACCATGCCGCCCCGAAAAAGGGTATTTATGCATTTATTAATATAGATGAACCAGCGTGTGCCCTTAGTATTTGTACATGCTGTACAGTATATAGTGTACAGCTGCAATAAATATCAGAAATCGGGTGCCACCTATGTCATTATCACTGCAGCTTATTCTGCAGCACCACAGCAGCTATTCAACTACAGTGAGACCCCCCCCCCCCCACACACACACACAAACAAAAACAAAAGCCTCATGGTAGAAACAAGCAGCTGTGCTGTGCTAATTAAGAAGCAATTCTATATTAGTTAACATCTTCCCTCCCTGTTCATGCACAGTAACATAACACTTTGATGGAAGATCACGGGAGAACACCAGTTGTCCCCTTTAGATTATGCGACATGATGAACCGAGCTAGCCAGGGACAGAAGAAGTGATGAAATGTTGATATTACGTTGACTCAAAGATGCAGCTCAGTTCAAACAATCCAAAGAACCTCTGTGTTCAGAAGACTTTTAAGAGCTGAGTTCAGCTGGTTACAACGGGTTCATAATTCAGTTTCCCCACAGATTAGCATTAAAATATGAAAACTAGGACTCACACTTCAAACAGAAAACTCTTATAATTCATTAGTGCTTTCGTCTGTAACCGAATATAAATATATATTCATGAACCGGCATGCGTAGTACATAAATTAACTGCATTTAACTCAAGGCTTTCATGATTAATGAATTATGATTAATTCATTTAACCCAATTATGACCCAGCAAGCACGGCAGAAATTAAACCGCTTTGATTGCTAGCTTTTACATTGAACTGACTGCAGAGGGCAGGCACACGACTGATTCATATCTGACTAGTAAACGTGTCGCCCCCACCTCTGACTGGCAGCTCCACGGTGATGTTGGCGTTACACAGGTGCCCCGTGCAGCAGCTGACGATGCTGTCAGGTGAGGTGGACGCGTCACACTTGGCTCCACCCCTCTGGGAGGCAGAGTAACAACCTTTGTTGTGCTGCAGGTTCCCACCAGTCACAGTAACGGAGGAGAAACACTGCTCTCCTAGACACCGCCTACCACTAGCACACTCCGGCCCCTCACACACACATTCGTGCTGCGCTGAAACTCTGGTCCAGGAGTCTGGAGGGAAAACAAAGGTAAAAAACATAAGGTAGATTGGATTAGAGCTTGTGGGATTAGTGTGTTTTGGTTCATCAGCTGTTTTAGAAAACATTTCTGTGACCTACGATTTCTGTCATTGAATAGCACTTGAAAATATTAATATACTAAGTGTATAAAGGACATTCTCAGGAGTCATTAGGACAATGCAGCAGACTCAGAGTAACGGACGGCTGGCAAACATCACTGCAACATGTTCGTATTACATTGTTGTTGGCGCTACAGCTGCTGCTGTGTCACTGCAGTGTGCAGATGAAGAAAATACGAGGATGAAACATTATTGCTAATGAATGCCATCATCAAATCAAAACCTCTAAAGTGTACAGCAGGATGAGTGGAGTTTACACAAGTGGATAATGGAATACAACTGAAGTTTTTATGACCATTTCCCACCTTCTGCTGTATGATAATGTTGGTCAGTGCTTGGCTGTGTGCGTGTGTGTGTAGGCTGCTCATACCTCCTACTCCACACATGGCTAATGAGAACGACTTAAATATAAAAAGAGTAAGTGCTTATTAAATGCGTACTCTCTGAATTTAACGCAAACAGCTGAGTATGATACGTGCTTTGATTTAAAATGCAAGGAATATACTGAAATTACCTGAGGGGGTGTTCCACAAAGTTGGGTTTTTTCAGTATGAGAAATAAATTCATTTAAACTAATCTAGTGCTACCAAACAAGAGCGTAGTTCACCTCATCTTAAGACAGAAGCCATACTTTCCTACAGATACTATCCCCTACCAACAGCTTTGTACTTTGCAGTGTATAAGACAGGTTTGGGCGATATGAGCGTAAATCAGTATCACGATTAATTGTACGTTTACCACGATTACGATTAATGAAGGATTATTTAGTGTGTGTTTATGACCCTCACAGTTCAGTGACGAGGCTTGTGCTGTAAATATGCTCCAGGGTTAAAGCTGGGATAGTTTCTCTAATGTCACTGGGAGCTTGTTCCTCTCTTGTTTTCTGAGCTCTGTTTATATTTGGTGTGTGATTGTGCTTTGGCTGAAACTGTTTTTTCTCAGCGTTTACATTTGACTTCTTTTAGTTCAGCGTTGTCTTAATTAAAGTCACAGCTCGTCCACACCACAGACGCTGTGTTTCTCTTTGGTACGAGCTCGAGTCGCTCGGTCGGCCTCTGTGTTTAGGTTCTCCTCCATGAGGCAGATAGGGGGCAGAGTCACGTGACTACAGAGTGGTAGTGTTGTTTTAAAGGGACAGTACATGAACACACAGTGGGGACACAACAGAATAAAAATAATTGATATAGACAAGATATGACGATTAGAAGTTCTGAATGTCGATTTTGATTAAGATTCAATTAATGGCCCAGCTCTACCTACGACCAAATATGACCATGTCATCTCTTTATTTTTAAGAGTAATTTAATGTAAGAATTTTACATTTGACTTCTTTTTGTTCAGCGTCGTCTTAATTAAAGTCACAACACAACTCCACACCACAGACACTGTGTTTCTCTTTGGTACGAGCTCGAGTCGCTCGGTTGCCCTCTGTGTTTAGGTTCTCCTCCATGAGGCAGATAGGGGGCAGAGTCACGTGACTACAGAGTGGTAGTGTTGTTTTAAAGGGACAGTACATGAACACACAGTGGGGACACAACAGAATAAAAATAATTGATATAGACAAGATATGACGATTAGAAGTTCTGAATGTCGATTTTGATTAAGATTCAATTAATGGCCCAGCTCTACCTACGACCAAATATGACCATGTCATCTCTTTATTTTTAAGAGTAATTTAATGTAAGAATTTTACATTTGACTTCTTTTTGTTCAGCGTCGTCTTAATTAAAGTCACAACACAACTCCACACCACAGACACTGTGTTTCTCTTTGGTACGAGCTCGAGTCGCTCGGTTGCCCTCTGTGTTTAGGTTCTCCTCCATGAGGCAGATAGGGGGCAGAGTCACGTGACTACAGAGTGGTAGTGTTGTTTTAAAGGGACAGTACATGAACACACAGTGGGGACACAACAGAATAAAAATAATTGATATAGACAAGATATGACGATTAGAAGTTCTGAATGTCGATTTTGATTAAGATTCAATTAATGGCCCAGCTCTACCTACGACCAAATATGACCATGTCATCTCTTTATTTTTAAGAGTAATTTAATGTAAGAATTTTACATTTGACTTCTTTTTGTTCAGCGTCGTCTTAATTAAAGTCACAACACAACTCCACACCACAGACACTGTGTTTCTCTTTGGTACGAGCTCGAGTCGCTCGGTCGCCCTCTGTGTTTAGGTTCTCCTCCATGAGGCAGATAGGGGGCAGAGTCACATGACTACAGAGTGGTAGTGTTGTTTTAAAGGGACAGTACATGAACACACAGTGGGGACACAACAGAATAAAAATAATTGATATAGACAAGATATGACGATTAGAAGTTCTGAATGTCGATTTTGATTAAGATTCAATTAATGGCCCAGCTCTACCTACGACCAAATATGACCATGTCATCTCTTTATTTTTAAGAGTAATTTAATGTAAGAATTTTACATTTGACTTCTTTTTGTTCAGCGTCGTCTTAATTAATGTCACAACACAACTCCACACCACAGACACTGTGTTTCTCTTTGGTACGAGCTCGAGTCGCTCGGTCGCCCTCTGTGTTTAGGTTCTCCTCCATGAGGCAGATAGGGGGCAGAGTCACATGACTACGGCTTGGTAGCGTGGCCTTAAAGGGACAGTACATGAACACACAGTGGGGACTTAACAGGATAAAAATGATCAATATAAATAAGATTATAAGTTCTGAATGTCGATTTTGATTAAGTTTCGATTAATTGCTCAGCTCTACCCGCGACCAAATATGACCATGTCATCTCTTTATTTTTAAGAGTAATTTAATGTAAATATTTTTCCACATTGCACTAGATGCTGTAATATTGCTGTAAACAATTCATCACATTTAGCCACAAGAGCAATATCACAGTCAAGAATTAAAGACGTACACTACTGCCTCAAAGTTAACTTTCTAAACTACACACTCTTGATCTAAGAGGAAATATTTGATGCCGACAAACTTTGACCATGTATTGTATGTATGGAGTCTTTTGGAATCACGTTTAATTTGAATGAACAATTGAGAGTCACCTGTGCTTGGCATCTCCATTGAAACGTCGCGGTTACACAGTGTTCCCTGGCAGCAGTGCACCATGACACCAGACACTGATGGGGTGCTTCCGCACAAGACCGCCCCTTCCGCACTACCCACAATGCACCCCTTCTGGCGCAGGGTTGTCCCGTTCCGGATGGAGAGAGAGGAGAAGCACTGCTGGCCAAAGCATCGTCCGCCACTGCCGCATGAATGCCCCTCGCACACACACTCAAAGTCACTCGCAGTCGCTTTATCTGCAAAAGACACACACATACACACAGTTTTTTCTTCTCTTTTATCTGCAGTACAGTGATGCAGGGGCCGTGCTGTGTCAAAACACACTGCAACGGAAGCTACTAAAATATATGCCCTGTATTCTTCCCCGCAAAGCAGCAGTGAGGTGAAAGATGAAAAGTCTGAGTAAGTCAAAGTGGCATTTATTACGTTGAAGAGTCTCACTGTGGGTCAACAAGGCGGCTATAAGCACATCATCCCTGTGACAGGGGGTGAGGGCTGGAAGGGGAAGAGGGAGAAGGAAAAAGACGAGAGAGAGAGAGAAGAAAGAGGAAAGATAGGAGGTGGAAGAGAAGGAGAAAGAAACAAGAAAAAAAAGGGGAGAGAAAAAATGCTCAGTCATCACTGAGCTTTGAAAAGCAATCAGCGGCGGTGTCAAAAACAAGTAGACACAGTGAGACGGAGTAGGACTGCCCTTGAACAAGGAGGATGCAAACTAACTCACTTGCTTTTTGCACACATCCAAACACTCACAGTCTGAGTGCGAGACTGGCCTTTGACAGGCGGACAGTGAGGGGTTATTGTGCACACGTGTTTTTCCAATAGTGTACAGCACTCTGCAGTATAATATCTGTGTGTGTGTGTGTGTGTGTGTGTGTGTGTGTGTGTGTGTGTGTGTGTGTGTCTTACCTTCTGTACTAGCAGCTGGTAAGACCATCAGGACCACAAGGAGGACAATCATAATGCCATCTACCATAACAGACCTTGGAAGAAACACAGTGAAAGACGTCATAAATAACATTCACTATATTAATCCCACAAGGCAAGTTCCTACCAAAACTCAGTATAAGCAGTACTGTCAGCTCCACATCATCCTCCATCATACAGGCAACCAGAAATCTCCCTTCATATCTTTAAAACAACAAATCATATTCTCTTGAGGTGAAGGAATAATAGAACTGCATAGTAGCAAATAAGAAAGATAGAAAAAAGAAAAAAAAACCACCCCACACACCAAGACACCCTCCTACTGCTCAGCAGCAAGTGAGATACAATTCAGAAAGCAGAGACACGAGAGAGAGAGAGAGAGAGAGAGAGTGTGTGTGTGTGCACAAGAGAGAGTATGTGTGTGTGTGAGAGAAAGCCAGTGTGTGTGTGTGAGAGAGAGAGAGAGAGAGAGAGAGTGTGTGTGTGCGCGCGGGTGTGTGTGTGTGAGAGAGAGAAAGACAGTGTGAGAGAGAGAGAGAGAGAGAGTGTCAGAGAGGGAGGCAGAGACAGAATGAGGGATTAGCGGAGGTGAGGATGGGGTGAGAGACGGCCGTATTGTCCAGGGTCTGGCGAGAACCATTCCCCCGCCCGGCTGCAGAGTCAACACCAAGTTTAAAAATCCTCAACTAAAGTGGGTCTCATGCCTCCCTGTTGTCCTGGCAACAAGGCGTTGAGTGGCAAGCAGTGGGAAGACTGGCGCATTCCTATTGGCTATCACAGAGAGAGAGAGAGAGAGGGAGAGAGAGACAAGGAGGGAGGGAGGGAGGGAGAGAGAGAGAAAAACGAGAGATAAACAGAAAGAGAAAGAGAGAAACAAGGAGAGAGAGAGAGAGAGAAACAAGGAGGGAGGGAGGGAGGGAGAGAGAGAGAAATGAGAGATAAACAGAGAGAGAGAAAGAGAAACAAGGAGAGAGAGAAAAAGAGACAGACTGCTTGGCAGGGAAGAGAGGAAAAGCCAGACATGAGAGGAGGAGGAGAAGGAGGAGGAGGAGGAGGCGAGAGGATGAGGCAGAGCCTGAGAGAAGTGTTTTTAGAGCCAGACAGACGCTCCATATCTCCTCCCCTGTATTCCCCAAACTCAACCCACACACACGCGCCAATCACGCCTTCCAAGGGAACATTACTTTGTTTCACACACTCATTTAGCCTGTAAACAAACACAGACACACAATAATGCTGAGTCGTAGTGTATATAACTGCCCCCCACATTATGCCATCATTATCATACTGCAGCTACTGTTCTTATAATGTGATAAAATGCTAGCAGTGAAAAGCTCCCCTGTGACCTGTTTATTCTACACAAATCACTTATCGTTATCTACCCTGTGTGTGTCTGTGTGCGTCTCTGCCTCCCTCTGCTGATACATGCTTGTGTGTGTGTGTGTGTGTGTGTGTGTGCGCTTGCTTTTGTGGCTGCCTGGATGCTTCCAGACATAAAAAATTAAGCACGTTCTCTTAGTATTAGCCTAGCGGCAAAGTAGATGCCCAGCTCCTTTCACGCGGACCACATGCTGCTTCTTTAATCAGGACACAAAACCAGACAGACACACACGCATGAGACCCAGTCGCCCTCAGCAGCAGAGGTGGGGGCAAACAGGGGGCAGACAGGGGGCGCTCAGAGAGTAAGGGGGTGAAAGAGGGGGTAACGGGGTTGAGACAGTGAGCCGGGCAGGAATTCGCTAAGCGAGAACTCAAAACAGAGCCAGCACAGAAAAAGGGGGGCACGGCTGATTTCAATTAGGGAATAAATACAGTTGGGGATTTCACTAAATTATACCAAGAACTGCAGAGAGAAAAAGAGAGAGCTGCTATTCAGTGACCTGAATTTCTCCTATCTTCCCTGGGACTGATTTACAGAGAGGCAGAATACGTCGTATCCCAGTATCCACCTCCACAGCATGAAATTGTGCATGGCAAGAGATGAAAGGGGAATTCCAGAAAATAGAAATGCAAAAAATTTATGCACAATTTACGTAAACAAAGTTTTTCAGAGCGTTCTGACGTGAACCGCTCTATTGAACAGAAACTGTGTCAGAGCCGTTCAGTGGTGGTTACTGGAACCAGACAATCAAAGCAGATAATGGCTATAAATGTTGCCTCACAAAAGCTATAACAGAAAACGGTTACAAATAAGCTGCCTCAAGCTTCATGACGTTTATACATTTTAGTGGCAGCCATTTTCCTCCTGAAACTGACATTAGCTAAAAGAATAGTGGTTCTGAACCTACCCTTATTCAGCTTAAGATATTTACCCCAAGTTTTAAAGCGTTTATTGTAGAGGTGCACGAACACCGACACTGGTATTGAGTATTTGCCTGACTCCGTGTTCATTTCCTCGTACTCGTGACCACAAACGAGGCTCTGACACCAACATCCGACACCGTGTGCCTGGTGCACCTTACTGCACTAATGAGCAGAGAACTGTAAATGTCTGTGATCTGGAATTATTTCACAATCAGTGAAGGCCACCCAAGAAAAGCGGACTGTAGGGGGAGCCAGAGAGCAGTGAGTACGCCTCGAACGAGGAGGGTTTCTCTTTACTCACAGTGTGTTTTCCTCCTGGGAAGTGTTTTCCCGTTTGCGAGAGCACTGCTCGTTGCCCGACGTGGTTTTTCTCCTGAAATGAAATTATTTTCTCTGCTCGTGAGTTTTGAGTTGGATCCGAGGCCGTAGATCAGTCCGCTGCTGTTAAATAAACACCGACAATAAACAAACACTCACAAGTGCAGAACTCCCAGCCGTTATCGTTGTATCGGAGACTGTCTTCCCAAAGATACACACCACTGTGCTAGTTGTAGCTCATGTTACTCATTTATAGATACTTTATTGATCTAATTATTGTTGGTGTAACGTGGGAACATCTTAAATAAACGATGGACACTTCCAGAAAACTATTCTGAAACGTTAGAATTAATAACTGCACTATTACACAATGCTCCTGATGATTCATTGTAAGTATTATTCATTCATTGTCTGTAACCCTTATCCAGTCCAGTACCCGGAATCACTGGGCGCTAGGTGAGAACACACCCTGGAGGGGGCGCCAGTCCTTCACAGGGCGACACAGACTCACACCTACGGACACTTGAGTCTCCAATCCACCTACCAACGTGGGTTTTTGGACTGTGGGAGGAAACCGGAGCTAAGTATCAGTATCTCCAAAATACACGTACTTTTACTCATACTCAGTTGGACATAAATAGTATTATTGTAATTGAAAACATGACCATTTTAATTTTATTTTAAAAAAAGTATTAATACTTATTGTTTACGATCGCTATCATGGAACTCATCATCTTTCATTCATTCATTCATTATCTGTAACCCTTATCCAGTTCAGGGTAGCGGTGGGTCCAGAGCCTACCTGGAATCATTGGGCGCAAGGTGGGAATACACCCTGGAGGGGGCGCCAGTCCTTCACAGGGCAACTCATCATCATCTTTACACAATCTAAACCAAAAACTCAAATATGTTGTGATACAATATTAATCAAGAACAGACTGAAATATACACACACACACACACACCTAATATGTGTGGCATCTGTGGTGTACAGTCAATGACTCTGACGTTACACCTGTGCCTAAAGAAAGCACATAAACCACATTATACTTCAAAACCTGCCTACTTCTACCTGCTTCTACTACATTAACATTTCAAATGAAGGTAGTAAACGTGTTCTGAACCCAAAATGCAGAAACACTGAACTGCCTCTGAAGTTGTTAACTGAACCAATCACAGTTTTATTAACAAAGACATGGGTGCTTTTACAGCAGCCATCCCAGGAGAGTTAGCTGATCCTGCTGGTTGAGCTAGCTACAAAACAAGGCTGTCAACTGAGTGCGTTTGGCACACAAACACACACGCTCACATATACACTCACCCACGCAGACATACACACACGCACACACACACCTACTCACCCTCCAAGCAGTGCCCTTTGAAATCCAAGCTCTGATACGGGAACGCAACGGCTGCTTTTGCACGATGTGTTTTTGTTAAAGGGAAAAGACGCTTATGAAATTTCACGGTCTGCCGATCATTTCTTTTTTCTTTTTTTTTTTGGCTTCACAAGAAGGTTAAGGATAATCCCGTGGTATTTCACAGACTCAATTTTTGGCTGAAATTATTGATTTCACAAACACTAACCGAACAAAAACAGCTGTAAACAGGTTTCCCTTTCTTTAACATCGCCTTTAGTTGGATGTGACATCACTTTTCTCCTCAGGATCTCTTCTTTCTCTAAGACCTATGAGGAAATGTGCCGTGTCTTCGCAGGCGACTGCTTATTCGGCCCTAATTGATGTCGTTATGGATAACACTCAGATGCTACCACAGAGAGAATTAAAATCACTTCTGCAGTCTCTCTGAAATGATGGAGGCATTGCACTTTACAGAAAGCCTCCTGCGTCGTATGATGATATCCATCTACTACAGAACGCCCAGCTGCACCTGGATGAACTTCACTCACCTTAGAAGAAGGGGTTTTCACAAAACCTGACACAGGAAGTAGTGCGACATTATATTTGTCTGAAAGGAGGAATGGGGCAGGGTTTCTGGACATGCTCCCACCTGAAGTATCTACGTTAATCCTGCTGAATTCCTACTGGTTGTTGCCACATCTCTTCACTCCTAATTTCCATGAAGTTAAACTTTGTTCAAATTAGTTGCGTCACTGACTCTGCCCACTTTGTGCTGGCCTCGTGTTGCCGCAAATTGCAAGCTCTCGGTGAAAGTGAATGAACTCCAGCTGCTTTGTCTCGTTGCTGCTGGTGTGTACGCAGGGTTACAGCTGTCATGCATCTGTTTGTTTTCCGCGGCTGTGGTCAGTGCAACACGAGGCGCTTTGTCACTTCACTGTTCACAAGCTCAGCTTTGGACCTTACTCCAAAATTGACTTTAACAGAAAAATCATGACTCTGCTCTGTTTCTGTCTTTATTTTGCCCTGGTGCTGGCACTGAATTCAACTCGCTCTCACTCTAAATAGTGAGTAAATCCGGCTAAAGTTAGCAGGCGCTAGTTCATCTGTAACTCTCAGAAAACTGATTATAGCACTGCCCTGAACAAAGCTCGGTCTCCACTGACACAAAGTGCAACTCACAGAACCCACATCCATCCATCCATTGTCTGTAACCGCTTATCCAATTTAGGGTCGCGGGGGGTCCAGAGCCTACCTGGAATCATTGGGCGCAAGGCGGGAATACACTCTGGAGGGGACGCCAGTCCTTCACAGGGCAACACACACACTTTCGAGTCGCCAATCCACCTGCAACGTGTTTTTTTGGACTGTGGGAGGAAACCGGAGCACCCGGAGGAAACCCATGCGGACACGGGGAGAACACACCAACTCCTCACAGACAGTCACCCGGAGCGGGAAACGAACCCACAACCTCGAGGCCCCTGGAGCTGTGTGACTGCGACACTACCTGCTGCGCCACCGTGCCGCCCTTACAGAACCGACAGAAAAGCACTTATTACCAGAATCAATGTCTGTGTGAATTCAGTCCAGTGTTAACTTTGGTCTCTCTCTGCCATAATGTTCATACCGTGAATACTGAGCTAGATTCGTCTTGTAGCTAGGTAACCAGCCGTGAGATTTGGGCCATAAAGTGTTACACTTTTTTCACGAGAGCCCTCCGCCCCATGATTAAGATGTTGCTTAGTCCAGTAAAGCAGTGCCTCTTCACACATGTGCAGTAATCCAGAAATGTTCTGGTGTTTACCCGGAGGAGTTGTGTGTGTGAGAGAACACGACCACCCGCCGCAATTCATCCCAGACATTACCTGGACTTTATCCTCCTCGTGCCCTAATAACTGTTCCGGGTAAAGATCGCGCCCGAGACAGAAAATCTCCCGCTGTGAGCTGCATGTGTGAACGACCGCTCCGGGACGTCTCTGGACCTAACACTCTTGAGTTTCTCTAGAAATCCTCCCGAGTTCAAGGAAGAGGACCCAGCGTAGCAGCCACAGAGGCTCTATTTTCTCTATCACAGCTCTGTGGAACATCACAATAATTTAGAATCTCAAAGTAACAACTCTCCAATTCCCTTCTCAACAACCTTCTTCTATCAGTTCAGTGAAGAAATGTATTGATTTTAATGCATTTACAGCCTAATTAATAACCATTAATAAGCCTTTGTAGGTGTAGTCTTATTCTAAAGAGCTACTAATGTATCACAGGAACGGAATTAATTTAATCAATAAAATAATGATAATAAAAATTATAATACTTGGAACTTACTTTGAATTTATCACTGGAACCCAGTTATTGGAAGCAGATGAAGTACAACGGAACCAACAGAGTAAGCTTTGTCTCACACTCATCCTCTTCCATTTTTTCAGTCCTATCATCACTTTCTCCCACTTTCTTCTCCTCCCTCACCACTTTATTACTGGACCGCCTATCGGGGGCGGCCTAGAACAGGCATTTTCACTCATTGACTGAGTGACTGACTCCTAGTGTTGAAGTTGTGCGAGTAGGAACTGTTAGTTCAGCTGTATTTCCCAGAGAGAACTTAAGGTGGTGCTACTACACCGTCTGTTGTTAGTTCAGCCATGTTTCACAATTTCTAAATTTGGAACGGCATGTTTCCACCGACAGAATCTAGTTCACGATCCAGAAAAATCAGTTTCCAGCTGGAACCAAAGAGCAGTAGGTTCTTCAGCGCGAGCCATGGCTGAATAATAGGAAATAAGACAGGAACACACTCCGTTTGTGTGTGTTTCTGGGGCTGTGTTTGGCCAGAGCCTCGGCTCGGTGTTGGTTAGTTCACAAGCTCAGCAGGACGCCTCTAAACACTGCAACATTTACACAGTGTTATATCTCACAGAGAGACGAGCACTGCTGAATTTGACTCATTTCACGTGAGTGTGGGTCTTTGACTGAAATAGTGTAAAGGGAAGTGGTGGGGGGACATTTTGTGGCGTCAGTGTGTTTATAAAACTCCAAACAACAGCCTCCTTAAACTTCACCTGCTTTCACCTGTTTCACTGAATAAATAAGTAACTGTTAATTCTTAAAATCAACACAATGTTCTTGGTCTTTGTTCTTTGGTGGTGGATCGTCTACTGTTTATTTTTTATAAAATTAAAATAAATAAATAAATAAATAAACAAACACTGATGCTGGTGTTATTTTTTTATGAACAAACCTTTGAGCTCCTGTTTTCATTTCTGTATTTATTACCTGCCCGCCGCCTAGTTTCTCTTTGCTCGTTTTCCCATTTCTCCCTTTCTCCTCCTCCATATTTCCCCTTCTATCCTCTATTGCCTGCATTCTCTCTCCCCTATACTTCACCCTTTTTGTTCTTCTGCCTCCCCATACTGTTCCATTCATCTCTGACACATCCTTCCTCTCTTGTTGTCCTACTACCCCTCATTTTCCAAATCTCTTACTTTTTTCATTTCTTTCTCCTGTCTTCTTCTCCCCTTGGTTAATCCCACTGTACATTTTTTTCAATCTCTTCCTCCCAGTGTGTTACTTTACTGTTTTGATTCTTCCTTCCCTCCCTCATTCTCTTTCACTCTTTCTTTCTCATTCCACCACTCCAGATACGGTTCTTTTACTACCCCTCCAGCACACAGACTTCTATACCTTCTGTGCTTCCCCTTCTATCTTTGCCTGTTATTTTGTCTCTTTCTGCTTCTCCATTTCTGTATTTATCTAACCCTCTGAACACTTATATTTATTTATTTATTCATGACTTGCACTTTCTCCCTTTATTTCCAGAATCTCCATTTCCTTATTTCAGTTTTCCTGGCTCTTCTGGATGTGTTGATGTTTTTTCCACCACTCCCCCTTGCTTTCTTCTATCTCTCTTTCTGTTTTTCTGCAAGATCAGGTCAGTTGGTCCTCCTGGGCTGCTCTATTCCCATGCACATCCTTATCCTGTATATGATATCAGTGTAGAGCAGGGAGCCAGCCCAGGGGAGGCTGAGGAGACAAGAGCCGAGATCAAATCCAAACAGGCCTGTGAAGAACACACGCTCAGAGGCTCCGCAGAGGGAGCTGAACAAAACCAAACCCAGCCAGCTGCTAACAGCTGCAGCAAGAACAGGCTCCAGGATCCTAAAGATTTCTCTGTTGTTTTCTACTTGAAACATACAAAGCCCTTAGGTGACCTCTTCATGAAAGTTCATAAACACCTCAACATTGTGGAAACCTGTGTAATTCTGTGCATTCAGATACTGCCAAAATTCACAGCTACTCCTTAACAACCCATTTAAAATATCACCAGACCCTGGGAAGGATGCGTCACTTGATTAGACCGCTTACTAGTCAGTTTTCTTAGGTTTTCTCCAGCGTAAGCATTAAAAGTAGCAGTGAGAAATATTCAGACTTCCCCTTAGAATTTTATACTGCATTAAAACAACTTTTTTTTTTTTTACGTGCTTCCTTTAATATTTTCTTCCAGGGGCAGATTCTGGAAGATAGCAATCCTTCCCTACTTTTCCACACAGACTGGGAGGAGTGGGCTAGGCTGTGTGTTCATGTACTGTCCCTTTAAAACCACGCTACCAAGCTGCAGTCACATGACTCTGCCCCCTATCTGCCTCATGGAGGAGAACCTAAACACAGAGGCCGACCGAGCGACTCGAGCTCGTACCAAAGAGAAACACAGCGTCTGTGGTGTGGAGTTGTGTTGTGACTGTAATTAAGACGACGCTGAACTAAAAGAAGTCAAATGTAAACGCTGAGAAAAAACAGTTTCAGCCAAAGCACAATCACACACCGAATATAAACAGAGCTCAGAAAACAAGAGAGGAACAAGCTCCCAGTGACATTAGAGAAACTATCCCAGCTTTAACCCTGGAGCATATTTACAGCACAAGCCTCGTCACTGAACTGTGAGGGTCATAAACACACACTAAAATAATCCTTCATTAATCGTAATCGTGGTAAACGTACAATTAATCGTGATACTGATTTACGCTCATATCGCCCAGCACTAGTTTTGGCTTTACCCATAAAACCTCCTCAAACACTCATTCACCCAGGAGATGCTGAGTCATCGAACACACACACACAGATGGATGAAGACAGAGAGAGGTAGAGAAAGAAAGAATAAGAGAAAGGAAGGATAGAGACTGAAGAAAAAGAGGACAGGTGTAATCTGCAGTGGAGCTGCCACCCAGGGAGACAGTAGTTGAGTAGAAAGAAAAAGCTTGAGTGCTTTTTCACCCTCACAAACAAACCTCACCTCGCACGTCCCAGTCATCGCGACACTGCAGACAAGCGCTGTCTGTCCGACTCACC
Source organism: Hoplias malabaricus (assembly GCF_029633855.1). NCBI lineage: Eukaryota > Metazoa > Chordata > Actinopteri > Characiformes > Erythrinidae > Hoplias > Hoplias malabaricus. The sequence continues at coordinate 37,852,739 of NC_089811.1, read as the reverse complement.
GAGTCTCCACTACACAACACAGGCTCCTCATCAGCTCGGCTATGTCAATAAAGCATTATTATACACCAGGACCCACTGCACTGCAGCCTCTCCAACACAAAAGAAACAAATGACCTCAACCACAGACACTATAACTGCACTTATTTTTTACAGCTCACTTGTCATAGGAAACCCAGCTACATTATTTTACTTCTGACATTCACTGTGACATTCCTTAGATCCTAAGTCTTGTTAAGATAGTGACACTGTCTTTGTCTGAACCAGTTTAACTAGAAAAAATAAACAAAACAAAACAAAAACAGTTCCTTGTCTGGAGTTTCTAGGTAAACCCTGAGCTCATAGATGACCACAGCAGTCTCCTTCTCGACTAATCAGTCAAAGTCTTATTTTATTTTCTGATGATTCACCGCCTGTTTTTCTTCTCTTCATAGACTTCGTCTTTATTTGTTCTGGCAAGCCCAAAGTGTTAGCGCCATGTGGGACACCATTTAGGGACGTGAGCAGAGCGCGAGTGTGTCATCATTCAACAAACACAAACCAAGAGGGGGAAAGAATAAATACATAACAGCATCTAATATGACTGCTAGCCCATGCTAACAGTGAAAAATAAAATCTTAACAGCTCTAACTAATTTAGACAGACTAAATATAAAAGTTTGTTTGTGTGTGTGTGTGTGTCTCTCTCTGTGTTTGTGTGTGTGTCTCTCTCTCTGTGTTTGTGTGTGTGTGTGTGTGTGTTGGTAGCTGTGATAACATGAAGGCTCCAACATCATGCTAACATGAATCCGGCACTCTGTGGTAAAGTGTAATGATGGCGACTGCTAGCCCATGCTAACAGAGAAAATTGACTAGTTCTAACTAATTAACCAAGATGAATTAACAGAAGTCTGAGGCCCCTAAGATAGTGATATATATTTAAACTAATGCCTACTCACTGAGTGTGGGGCTGGTATAAAGTTATATATGATCAGAGTAAACACAAACAAATAATAATATAAAACACATCAGAAATATAAGATAATGTTTCTCTATAAAGTAGTAGGTGAGAGTGAGTTTGAAGAACTTATTTTGAAAGTGGGCCACCGAGGTTAACACACTTTGGCGGTGAGTCAGACACAGGGTGGTCTTCTTTCAGCCTTCGTTAAGGCCCCTGTTCAAATATAAATCTGCTCCAATCATCAGCTTCACCTCCGTTTCACCTTCAGAGTCTGGTTTATAAAGTTAGTCTTGACCAGCTCTGGGCTGAGGTCAGTGACGAGAGCACAACAGATAACAGTGAGGGATAATTACAGTTATAAAAGAGGCCTGTATTTAACTGTTAGGGAAACAGAGGAGGATCTGAGAGTTAGTTAATGTTAATATCAGCTGTGTTCAGGTCGTGAGAAAGAGCTCTAAACAAGCAGCAAGTTAACGATAGTCTCTGGCCGTGTACAAAACTGTAAGAAAGTGTAGAAAAAGTGATAGAGTCAAGTCAAATTTGTTAATGTACTGAAAACAGATATTAACCCCCCCACCCCACGGGAGTACGTATTGGAGTAGATTAGCGTTCATGACACAGTGAGGCCTATATGGCATCCCACTCAGTCATGTAGTCTTCCTGCATTGCTTTCACACATACTGGCCTCCTCACAGCTAGAGGAATGTAATCAAATGCTAATGCTCCCATTCCCTTTCACTAATGTGCTTAGAGCTGTCAACTGCAGCTTTAAGGTGGGTTTGATACAAACACAAACACACACTCCCACATAGCCAGGCGCTCTCTCCTTCTGAAACACATGTATCCTGCAGACTAAAGTGAATTTGGCCTGTTTATACACAACCACACAAAATCTCAAACCCCTACACACTCGCTAAAAAAGATGAATACCCTGCACAATTTGACCATTTCCATTCAGTCCCTTTCTCCGTCTGAAACGTGGAAATCATGCAACACGGCCTCTCATTCAGACGCATCCAGAGCTGCTCAAAAAACAGGCAATGAATGTATATTTATAATGTATAACCTACTGGAGGATCTTTCAGTAACAGAGCACCGATGTTCATAAGCATTCCTGACACAGTGTTTGGGTTTTCGTTTTAATAAACTCAACAAAAAATATTCAAAAAAATCTTCAGTTACAACTTTGATTAGTTCTACACGTCAAAATAGGTTCTAAAGTCCTGAGAACCAAAAAGCTGAATCCATAACCAATAAATGACATTTTATAATTGAGAAAACTGTCATTAATATTGAGAGTTATAAAAACAGGTTTATAAACAGAGTGTTTCTGTATGTAGTCGTCTATTTTGAGTGTAATGTTCTTGAAGAATAGGTTTTCGCTTTCATTCTGCATTTTCTCAGTCTCACTGTCACCTCCTGAAGTTTCTCGCTTTTGATTTTTGACTTGGGTGGGATCTAGACAGTCATTGGCTGCTGAAGTTAAAGCCCCGCCCACCCAGCCCATTCTGCACATACGGCTACGTCAGCGATAGCATGCCGATCTGACCCTGACTGGAAAACGACCGACCGGCAAACACAGGTGAGTCATATCAACTATTTATTAACGATTATGTCTTTTAGTAACACACACTTCCTCATAGAAGCTTAGAGTCATTTTTCAATCAGGGTTAGGATGTGCAGAATGGGCTCGGTGGGCGGGGCTTTAACTTGAGGAGCCAATGACTGTGTAGATCACACCCACGTCAAAAGTCAAAAGCGAGAAACTTTTGGAGGCGACAGAGCAACTGAGAAAAGGCGGAATGAAAGTAAAAATGGATTCTTCAAGAATATTGCACTCAAAACAGACGATTACATACAGAAACATTCTCTTCACAAACCTGTTTTAAAACTTTATAATATTAATGACAGTTTTCTCAATTATAAAATGTCATTTATTGGTTATGGCGGCACAGTGGCGCAGCAGGTTAGTGTCGCAGTCACACAGCTCCAGGGGCCTGGAGGTTGTGGGTTCGATTCCCGCTCCAGGTGACTGTCTGTGAGGAGTGTGGTGTGTTCTCTCTGTGTCTGCGTGGGTTTCCTCCGGGTGACTGTCTGTGAGGAGTGTGGTGTGTTCTCCCTGTGTCTGTGTGGGTTTCCTCCGGGTGACTGTCTGTGAGGAGTGTGGTGTGTTCTCCCTGTGTCTGCGTGGGTTTCCTCCGGGTGACTGTCTGTGAGGAGTGTGGTGTGTTCTCTCTGTGTCTGCGTGGGTTTCCTCCGGGTGACTGTCTGTGAGGAGTGTGGTGTGTTCTCCCTGTGTCTGCGTGGGTTTCCTCCGGGTGACTGTCTGTGAGGAGTGTGCTGTGTTCTCCCTGTGTCTGCGTGGGTTTCCTCCGGGTGACTGTCTGTGAGGAGTGTGGTGTGTTCTCCCTGTGTCTGCGTGGGTTTCCTCCGGGTGACTGTCTGTGAGGAGTGTGGTGTGTTCTCTCTGTGTCTGCGTGGGTTTCCTCCGGGTGACTGTCTGTGAGGAGTGTGGTGTGTTCTCTCTGTGTCTGCGTGGGTTTCCTCCGGGTGACTGTCTGTGAGGAGTGTGGTGTGTTCTCTCTGTGTCTGCGTGGGTTTCCTCCGGGTGACTGTCTGTGAGGAGTGTGGTGTTCTCTCTGTGTCTACATGGGTTTCCTCCGGGTGACTGTCTGTGAGGAGTGTGGTGTGTTCTCTCTGTGTCTGCGTGGGTTTCCTCTGGTTGCTCCGGTTTCCTCCTACACTCCAAACAACAACACACGTTGGTAGGTGGATTGGAGACTCAAAAGTGTCCGTAGGTGTGAAGTGTGTGCGTGAATGTGTGCGTGTCTGCGTTGCCCTGTGAAGGACTGGCGCCCCCTCCAGGGTGTGTTCCCGCCTTGCGCCCAATGATTCCAGGTAGGCTCTGGACCCACCGCGACCCTGAACTGAATAAGGGTTACAGACAATGAATTAATGAATGACACATATTGGTTATGGATCCTGCTTTTTGGTTCTCAGAACTGTAGAACCTATTTTGACGCCATATAGTTCCCTTCAACAATCTCCATGTTTAACCATATCATCACAATCAGTAAATCACTCAATTACTAAAGTAATTCACAGTGGCAGCTCTGACCTCCTCAAACAAGGACTTGGGCCAAGGCACAGATTTCACCCTCCTATATTTCACCACAAAGTGACAGAGACTCCAGTCTGCTGAAAAACAAGACGACGAACCACAGAGCACAATCAATAAAGGACAAAACCCGAGGGTTAACGGCATCTCACCGCCCCGTCATACTGTAACACCAAGCGAGAGCACGCTGACTTCACTCAGGTTACGGAAATGACTCTCAAAGGAGATACGCAAACCAGTCCATGCAGCTCACGCAGGCAGACCGGCCTCAAGACAAAGCGGCTCCAAAGCGGTCCACGGGGAACAAAAAAGAGCCACCACAACTAATCTTGAGATGAGTCGTACTGTACAGGCCTCGGCTGCGTCACAGTCAACCAGCTGGTCTTCATGAAGTGTCTGTTAAAGCTAGAGAAGAGCGAATCATTCACTTACGAGAAGCCAGACTAAGATAACAGTCTAGCACTAATTACGTCCATGTGTCATATGACTCAAGGGAAAAGGGGGCCACTTGTGCAATTAGAGGCAAATGACTGGACGAACCCAAGCCTCTAATTCACCCTCTAAAGTCCACGTAAGAAATGCTTTCTCTGTAATAAATGGCTATGAATGGTTGGTATCATCTGTGAGACTGGTTTAATTCATTAATGTAATCAGTACTTCACCAAAAATACTGCAGTGACTATTAATGTCTCAACAATTCCTGAAAATATACAGCACCAGTAAAAAGTTTGGACACACCCACAGAGGGAGGGGTTTCCTTTGATTTTGGGCCGTTTTCCACATGTTGTGAATGTACAGCACCAGTCAAAAGTTTGGACATCGTCTCATTCAGTGTTTTATCTTTGTTTTTTGTTATTTTCTCCGTTGTAAATGAATGTGGAAGACATTAAAACTAAGAAGGAACACATGGAATTATGTAGTAAACAGAGAAGTGTTAAAGAAAGCAGAATATGTTTTATACTTTAGACTCTTCACAGTAGCCCCCTGTTGCTTTGATGACAGCGTCACACACTCTCTCCGTTCTCTCAGTCGGCTTCATGAGGTCGTCACCTGGAACGGTTTTCAGTGAACAGCAGTGGCCTCGTCGAGAGTTAATCTGTAGAACCGCTCTCTTCTGAATGTGTCTGAGACTGTAACTGGGGTTGTGCAGAGGTAGGGGCTGGTACACAGTTCTATACAGTGACTAGCTCTACTCCACCAATCACTGATGAGGAGGAGGTGTGTCCAAACTTTTGACTGGTAATGTATGTGTACACTCCGTACTAGGAACTCAGATTAAGTATATCCACATTCCACATATGAACATGAATTTAAGACATGAGCTGTTGAGTGATTTAACTGGCCTTGTTTATGATTTTTAATCAAGCATAAAAAAGCCCCAGGTACAAGTTTTTTTGTCCCTAAGGCACCATTCCTCAAAGCTCTAGTTTGTTGAAGTGCATTAACTCCACTGTTGCCCTCTTCTGTAATTAATAGCGGCAGCATCTCGGTCCCAAACCTCATTTGGTCAGCTGTGAGGCAGCTAGGGACACAGTAATCCATGTGAACTCTATTGCACTTTGTCAAACACTGGCCAAAAACAATTAAGGGCAGTGTTTTATGACCACACTAAGGCTACGAGCTGGCCAGCACTTACCTTGTCACCCGCACAATTCACACAGTCACCATGGCTATGGACTGAGCATCACACCCCAACCCTGCCAACTCAAACACACTCCCGGTGACCTTCAGTTCTGTTAACTCACACAGGAATGAACAAACATTCTTTTAGCAAATAATAAAATACGCCTGGACTAAAGGCTGGGTTAAGGAAATGCATCACGTGGGGCTCCAAACCGAGATGTTTAACATGCCTTACAAAACTCCTCAGCGACCCAGTCGATGAAAATTTCATGTAGCCTGGCTCTCTCTTATCGACGAACTGCGTTCTGAGCTTACTGGCATTGCTGGAGTCATCATCTCTCCGCACGATCAAAAAAAAAAGGAATCCAAATCATTTTATCGATTAGTCGTCCCTTGGCCGAAAGTGATCCTCGGGTCTCGGGGCGGTTTTGGGCCAGATGGCAGCGCTCGTCCCTTTCTCTGTTCCTCCATCGTCCTTTCCTAGAAAATGTGTCTCCACTGATCTCCAGCTGGAATCTTCTCTTTTACTTGCCTTATTCCAAACCACTAAACCCCATCTACTGAAGTGCGATAATGACATTTCAGTAACTCTGATGTAGTCAAGCCGTACCACCAAATGTCACTGCTGTCTTCTCTGTATTATTCGTGCATTGAACATAATCTCTCTAACATGGTGAACACTGGTTTGGTGCGTCTACAATGCAGAAACACTAAAGCATGACTGACTGGGTTCTATTGGTTGTCATGTGTGAACCTTCCTTGAGACTGTAGCGTTAGCATCACACGCTAACATGCAACAAAGCTTTCAGAGCTGCACTTTTAAATTGTAAATCAACCAAGAGCTGGTGCGTACATTTCAGCATTACGATAAATGTTGATGTTTATCACTGAATATCTGTATTTCATTTCTATTCGCACACGTAAACATCGGATAATCGTAAACAGCACAAAATTCCCATACTACATACCAGCTATCATCAGCTAGTCAGGGGCTGGTGTACACTTGCACTAAAACCCTTACTAAAGCACTGAGAAAATGTTTAGAAAGTTAAGTTTTCACCTTTGATATCAAAGTTATAACGCTACAACGTTGTATCCCAGCCAAGCACCCAATACATTCATACATTTAACCTCATAAGAGCCTTTCTCTGCACAGATGTTTCATGTAAAACAGGTATTTAAACCCACAATGTCACAACGCCTAACGATATATTTTGCGTAGCAAGGTCTACACAGTTGCCTACGCATCCCGTCTCTGCAGATAGTGTTTCTCTACTGCAAAGTCACACAGAGTGCAAGTCCTTTCAAAAGCAGCATCTCTGCAGAGTCTCTCCAGGTGTTATGCAGACGCTACATATTTTCAAGCTGAAGCAAAACTTTTTTTGCGTCTTCATGCTTGGTTTATGACTGTGTAGACTACATCACTCAAGAAAATATTAAGAGTCGGTCCGTGCCATAAACCAACGACTGATGACTGTGCTTGACCCTTTCTTGCTTTTCATTGTTACCGCTTTAATGTTAGAGTCATAACACATTTGCTCATAGCTATCTTCCCACCTCTCTTTCCTCGGTATATTAAACAGTGAGAACTGAAAAGACTGAAACACAGCTCATAACTGTGGCATGAATGAGCGAGGCTAAAAGCTGAGTAAGTGAATGTACGTAAACATAGGGCTCGGCAATTCATTGTAAACTAATCAAAATCCACATGGAGGAGAACCTAAACACAGAGGGCAACCGAGCGACTCGAGCTCGTACCAAAGAGAAACACAGCGTCTGTGGTGTGGACGAGTTGTGTTTGACTTTAAGACGACGCTGAACTAAAAGAAGTGAAATGTAAAATTCGTACATTAAATTACTCTTAAAAATAAAGAGATGACATGGTCATATTTGGTCATAGATAGAGCTGGGCAATTAATTGAATCTTAATCGACATTCAGAACTTCTAATCGTCATATCTTGTCTATATCTATCGTTTTTATTCTGTTGTGTTCCCACTGTATGTTCATGTACTGTCCCTTTAAAACAACACTACCACTCTGTAGCCACGTGACTCTGCCCCCTATCTGCCTCATGGAGGAGAACCTAAACACAGAGGGCGACCGAGCGACTCGAGCTCGTACCAAAGAGAAACACAGCATCTGTGGTGTGGAGTTGTGTTGTAGCTTTAATTAAGACGACGCTGAACTAAAAGAAGTCAAATGTAAACGCTGAGAAAAAACAGTTTCAGCCGAAGCACAATCACACACCGAATATAAACAGAGCTCAGAAAACAAGAGAGGAACAAGCTCCCAGTGACATTAGAGAAACTATCCCAGCTTTAACCCTGGAGCATCTTTAC
>NC_089811.1:37759721-37839721 GCF_029633855.1 Hoplias malabaricus | reverse complement strand
TTATGATTCGAGAGGAATCCGAGTTACGAGTTAGCTTACGCCACCCGCCACTAGGTGGCCCAGCGAACGTTCAGTTCACATGGTTATCTTGCTGTGCTAGCGTCTCCGTCACATTGCTGTTTTTTGTAACATTAAGTGTGTAGTAAGTTAGTTAACGAAAAAGTTAGTTAAGAAAAACTCCCCCAACTTCCTCCACCTCCGTCAGCTTTACATTCTCTTATTCTTTTATACGTTATTCATTATTTATAAAGTACATTCTTATTTAAAAACATGCAACAAAACAATTGGTGTGTTTTTGGGGGCTTATTACTGTACACTTTATACAAAATAAAAGTGTCAAAACACAACACGGGACAAACAACAATTAGGAAGCCCCTATTAGTTGAGCTGCATTGGCTACCGTTAGCTGCTCGCATCAAATTTAAATCACTAATGATGACCTTCAGAGCATTCACTGGCTCTGCTCCCATCTTCCTCAACAGACTCTTAAAACCATACGTTCCTCAAAGGAGCGCCAACTAACACGACCAACCCCCCGTACAGGTCAGTCGAGGCTATTCTCATCTCTGGTACCACGCTGGTGGAACGAGCTTCCGAGCACTAACAGAGCTACAGGAACCCTCTCTGCATTCAAGAAATCCTTGAAGACCCAACTCTTCCGAGAGTATCTTTGATGCACGTTTACGATTACTTCCCCGACATATCTGTAGAAATCGTGCTGTAGTTTGAATGTTAGATCCTGCTTCCAAAAGCAAGTCGCTTTTGGATAAAGGCGTCTGCCAAATGCATAAATGTAAATGTAAATTGTTAAAAACTGTATTTATAAGAACATCGTGACCAAAATTTAACATTGGACCTGTTAAAATTGCAGCGTAAAATACAGCTTCTACGCCAAAGATCTGTAGCAGTTTCACTGAGAAAATAAATCTTAATTGCTGTTACATTTTGTCATAAAATAATCAATAAATCATCACAGCTATAAATGGGTTTTAACCAGGGCCCATAAGCGTTAACAGCCTGGGGTCCGTCAAACAGGGAGTTCATTTAAAAAGCTTCATTTTTAATATGGGGACAGATATTTGTGTTAAAAATAAGCAGTAGACAAACAGCCTCAAATCCAAAAAAACACTTGTGTAATGCACTCAGCACGTTATCCATGTTTGTGAACGCAGAACTAATTTTCTATAATAAACCCACACGGTCGATCCATAGTGTTCCATCACGCCTTGCTCCGAGATTCTGAATGGCCTCTGTCCTCACATTTTAGACACGAACTGTTAACAACACTTATCGTGTTCATCAGTGACGCCGTGCCTCGTTCTCCACAGAAAAACCTGTCTGAACACATCCCTGACCAGACCCCTCCTGAACAAATACACAAACACCTGGCTCATAATCACAAACGCAGACAATGCATGAGTTTATGGGAGAGCTGCACTGTGTGGGTCCCGCATCGTAACCCAGCCCACTACAGGAGCTCAGCCAAAGCCTGACTGAGGACAATCGCCTGTCTGAGCTAAGACTGGAGCAGTCAGAAAATTAAAAAATAGAACATTTACATTGGCACATTTTGACTCAATATATAACCCTCAAAAACCTACAAACAACACACATTCTAATTTCCCCAATCCTTTCTTCACAAAAGACTCTCTCACACACACACACACACACACACAAGGAGACTCACCAAACAGGCTTTAAGGCCCCGCTAGAGGAATCAAATCTTCAAAGCCTCCGTATGAATGTTTGCATGAATTACATCTCGTTTTCAGAGAGGCTGTTCGAGCTGCTGTTGGAATTAAGCTAAATTTTAAGCCAAACGAATGATGTGAAGCCAAACCCAACCTCTACAAAATATTTATGGGAATCTTTTATGTTACAGAATGAAAAAAGGCAAATGTTTAGAAAAACACACATAAGCCTCAGGAAGGCAGTGCTGACATGCGCGTATAAAAATCTGTGGATTAGGAGTAACGAAGGACACTCAGCACATTTTGTTTAACTTAATTAGTAGCTGAGGGTTTAAACTATATCAGCTGATACACTTCTGGAATTAATTTCCAAACAGACTGGAACAGACACGTTTCATAAGACAGTCACCCGGAGGAAACCCACGCAGACACAGGGAGAACACACCACACTCCTCACAGACAGTCACTCGGAGGAAACCCACGCAGACACAGGGAGAACACATCACACTCCTCACAGACAGTCACCCGGAGGAAACCCACGCGGACACAGGGAGAACACACCACACTCCTCACAGACAGTCACCTGGAGGAAACCCACGCAGACACAGGGAGAACACACCACACTCCTCACAGACAGTCACCCGGAGGAAACCCACGCAGACACAGGGAGAACACACCACACTCCTCACAGACAGTCACCCGGAGGAAACCCACGCAGACACAGGGAGAACACACCACACTCCTCACAGACAGTCGCCCGGAGGAAACCCACGCAGACACAGGGAGAACACACCACGCTCCTCACAGACAGTCACCCGGAGGAAACCCACGCAGACACAGGGAGAACACACCACACTCCTCACAGACAGTCACCCGGAGGAAACCCACGCAGATACAGGGAGAACACACCACACTCCTCACAGACAGTCACCAGGAGGAAACCCATGCAGACACAGGGAGAACACACCTCACTAATTTTTTGGACATATTCAATACCTAAAGAGCAATGAACAACATTATGTTTCATTAAATAAAGAGCAGTGCAAAAAAAGTCAAACTAAAATATCTTCCATAAATTCCAAACATTTTTTGTGTTTTAAATGTGGCACCACTGTTTGTCTTTTGTCTTGATTTCCTACTAATGTCCAACTAGTGTCAGACCGCACCGACCTCATAAATAAAGCTCAAATCACATTCGCCAACACCTCTCTGGCCCTGAAATTAAAGTGTTAAGCGATGAATGAGGTGTGCGTGTCTCTCCCTTCCCTCGTCCCTCCCAGTCTGAGGCTATTGTAATGCCGAGGGCACAGCATGGGGCTGATGGACGCTCACGGCCTGGCTGAGAACCGAACCCGCTGTCCAGCGCCGCATGACAAAGGCCCAATAACAAGGTGCCGATTGATGGCCGGCTCACACTTGCGTCCTGCAGGCAGTCTGCAAACATCAGCAAAACCACTTCCACCAAACAGCGAGATCCAAACACATTAATCTCATTAAATCACTGTACGATTATGAGCCCTCTTTACTAATGTCCAGAGTAGTTACACACAGCTGACCCACGTGGTTTTAAAGTAAGAACCAACTAAGCTGGCTTTTCACAGAGTTAGAAAATAATAAATAAACAGGACGATGTAAATGAGCAGCCGTTATATTTAAAGAGACAGTAAAACTAAATTCAGGAAGTGAGCAGAACACTGTGAAACCTTGAATGCACAGATTTATTTGTATTTTATAAAGATATTGTAAGTCATCTACATATAATGCAAACTACTAAACTACCACCAACACTACTGCCGTCAACAGGCAATTATTATAATATTAAAGCATTAATGTGCAGTATAATGGGGTTTAAACGTCCTGTGAGCTTTTTATAAAGATGAATAGAACTTTATTCACATTTGTGTTTTTCTTTGGAGGTTTCATTGAGGCTTGTTGCTGTTGCTCAGCGTGCACTTTAATTTAGACACAGTACATTAACACAATCAGCTGGACCTTCCTTCTCCACCAAACTCAGGAATTTCTCTGTATCTGACACGATCTCCGCAGAATCGACTTTAACACGTCTTCTTGAGAAGATTTCAGAGCTGGACACTGACAGGCGACGTGAGCACAACGCCCAGGGATTTATCCAGTTCTTTGTTGATCACACACACACACACTACTGTGCAAAAGTGTTAGACACCAGAGATAACAATTTAAAAAGCTATGTATCTGAGCAGTAAGTGTTTATTTGCTGAAAAAACAGACAACAAGTAACGCCCCTCATTAGAATAAACCCAATCACATTCCTCCAGTGTGATCCTCTGTGTGTGAATGTGTTTAACTTTGTCCAAGTCTCTCCTCGTGGAGTGTGTATTATTTGAGGTGATCATCCAGTGCCTAGTTTTAGTGGTGAATCAATAATGATTTTAAATAATAAGGAGAATCTGAACCAAACACTGTTCTTCAAACTCACTCTCACCCACTGCTTTATAGAGAAACATTATCTTATATTTCTGATGTGTTTTATATTATTATTAGTCTGTGTTTACTGTGATTATATAGAACTTTATACCAGCCCCACACTCACTGAGGAGGCTTTAGTTTAAATATATATCACTATCTCAGGGCCCTAAGACCTCAGCACAGAGCTGTGAGTGAATAAAGATGGTAATATTTAAAGGGGATGTGTGTATAAAACACGCTGAACTAATTTCACTGTCTAATGGAACCAAACATCTTCACAAAGAAGCACAGTGTGTGAGTGAAGGCTAATGCAGTAAATTACTGAGGTAGCACTGACAAAAACAATATCACTATTAGCGATATAACGTGTAAATGTAGCAGTATTCTTTATATGGCGAGTACAAGCAGAAGTATTACACCTACATTTCAATGCAAAGCCCAAACTCCCAGAATTCATTAAGAGTCTGAACAGCAGCCAAACACAAGTTAATGACTGCTGCAGACAGAGAGTCTGAGTCTGAGAACAGCGTCGCCACTAAAACCAATAAAACACAAGAAACAAACAGGGCTTCTTCATGAAGGAGATCTGATTAAACACAAACACAGATCACAGACACAGAGAATGAGTCTTACCTCACTTACAAACCCCAGGGAATTCACCAAGTGCTTTAAAAAAAAAGAAAAGTCCGAGTTATTTCTGGTAAGACGACCCCAGCTAGTCCTGCGCCGGCGGTGCGTCCATTCCTCTGAACAAGTCTCTCACACACGGCTTAAACTCGCCTTAAAACACTTAAAAAAGATAAACGTCTCAGGCTCCGGTAACAAACACCACGCTGCCGCTTCCATAAAGTTCACTCACTCCGAAAAAAAAGCGCTATTAAAGCCGCCTAAGGCGCGTTGACTGAAAGGTGATCCGCTGTCCGACAGAGCGACCCACTACACTCCTCCTACACCGTGGATGAACCGACAACCGACTCGCGGATGAATCGGTTCAATCTGATTGATTCCCTTTCTTAGACCAATCAACCGACTCACTGAATCAAACCGAGTTCTGCAGAAAAACTGGTTCATACAGTTTCTTTTTAAACAGTCACAACAACAGTTAGCTATAAACAGACCAGCCATAATATTAAAACCATTTTTTGTGCCGTCATTGTCCATCTTATCAGTGTGTTTAGATGACAGTAGTGAATCAAATACACCAGAGTTTTTAATCACTCTGTAGACACATCTACCGCCATGTAAATGAGAGACTGCTTATATGTTGCTACACAGTATTGTTGGCCATCCTCTAGTCCTTTAAGGATTCTGCCCACATATTGGTTTGGTTGATTATTCTCAGTGCAGCAGTGACACTGAAGTGTTTAAAAGTGATTCCTGCTTGATGGTGGCCCTTATATATCCATTGATTACACCAGGTAAGAGTGTGCTGATATATTCAGAGCAATAGATGGACCACTGTCTGTAATTGTATGTGGTAAGTGGAGCTAATAAACTTGAAAAATAAAGTAGAAACAAGGAAGTAGTTTTAATGTTATTGCTGGTCTATGTATGATGACCACAGTGTAATTGTCTCTATAATTTAAACATAATTGTAGTTTTATGATGATTAATTTGCCCTAAGATTTAAATAAAAGGCATAAAATCACCTCTTCAATAAAAACAGCAGCTGTCATTAATAATATACATATTTCAGCATAATCATAAATGTTGATTGACAAGAAATAATGTTACAGGTGACTTTAATAGATGTGGCCTATTATAATTATGTCTTCAATAAATAAAACACAAGCACCTCTGCACGTCCTTTTATTTGCTGAAAACCTAAATCAATCTTAATAATAACATACTTAATAATACAATAATTATTAAACACAAACCGCTAACAGTACGAGCAACTTCTCGTTTTCCTCTCTGTAATTTTAAATTTGTCCAAAAGAATAAATAAAAAACAGGAGATACAAAGCATGGGAAATCAGTGGAATAAGTCAAACGGTAGAACAAGAAAGAAAGAGAAAAAAAGAATAAAGAGAAGGGAAAGAAAAAAGAACTATTATTCAATAATGAGGAATTTAGCCAATGGCTGTTATCTTCTCTTTATTGTATCGCTGAATCATACAGTTCGTAAGAATCGACTCTGAGAACGGAATCGAACAAGGCTCTGTAATTAGAAGCCTATTAGCGCATCATTTCCTTTCCCACCGCAGCGAGAGCCAATAGGGACACAGCCACAGATCCACACTCCGAGAGGCTTCACTGAAGCCTTCAACACAAGCCGCTGAGAATTTTAACATTCTCTACTTACCTTCACTATCTGTGGCTTTGATATGAATTTGGACTGGGAAGCACTTTTTAATTTACATTTCTGTATTAATCGATTAATTGATTACTTTATTTATTTTTTCTATCTATCTTTCTTTTTTTGTTTGACATGGTGGCACAATACTCATCGTTGCTGTCACACAGCTGCTGGGTCCTGGGGTTGTGTTTATTTGAGCCTGGCCTTGAGGCATTCTCTGAGGAGTTGTGTGTGTTCTCCCTGTGTCTTCATGGGTTTCCTCTGGTTTCCCACCACAGTCTAAAAAACACGATGGCAGGTGGACTAGCTAATCAAAAGTGTCCACAGGTGTGAGTGTGTGTTGCCATGGTATATATAAAAGTGTGTGTGTGTATATATATATATATATTTATTATCTGCTGACACATATGTATCGAATATCATTATGCATCCCTATAATTACTTTGTTGGGTTTATCACATTTCTGTGTTCTATATTTAGCTTGTCTATCTGTAATCTTTTTAGAACATGAGTCACTGTCTGGTCTGATGTTATCTTTAATGACATTACAGGTCGAGCCAGAAAAGGGCCTGGGTTTGGAGGTTAGGTTACAGAACATTTGCATCTGTCCTGAAAAAAAATAACGCCATTAAGTCAGTCATGGTAATAAGAAAGTCACGTTATATAACATCATTATGCGTTGCTCCCTCTTAAAGGGGCCCTGTCTCATAGCTGTGACTTAACATTTTATAATAACGACTTAACCTCCCTATGACTAGAGAGCGAATATTTCAGCAAATATAGGCAACTTTTCTGAACATGAAGTGCTGAACCCAGCAAACACACATTTTCATAAAGTTGCCGGTTTCCTCCCATCCAGTTCAGGGTCGCGGTTGGGTCCACAGCCGACCTGGAATCACTGGGCGGAAGGCGGAAATACACCCTGGAGGGGGCGCCCCTGGATTCAGTTCCCTAGAATAGTGCACTGTATAGTGGTATAGTGAGTAAAATAGGGAATACGTGACTAAGGAGCCATTTCGGTCATTAATATGATACTAATCCATTATTTTGAGATAATAAAGCACAATTATGAGGATATTTACATAATATTACTTACTAAATGGCCATGTTTTTATTTTTCATTTGCTGATATAGGCCTCCACACATAGAAGGTTGCAGGCCTTTCCCAGTTCTCGTTGAGAGGAGCTAGCAATTAGCATCGGGATGTTACGTCCCCGTGAAAGCTATAAACTACCTGTTTAATGACGCTGCCCAATTAATGTGACTTGCTGTGAAGAGCTTGGGGAAATTATCCCACGGTCATAGGGTTTTTTTTTTTATTATTTTGTATTTTTATTTCTTGGTTTTGTGGAGTGAATCTTACTGTGAAAATATCCGTGGCCCAAAAGTTCTCGCTTCTGGTTTGTTTCCATGGTGACGGCAGGGTTAATGAATTTAGCCGTTACCAAAAAGCACAAGCACGGTTAGCTTTAAAATATGTTTTAAAGACAAGACAAACACAACTTTTACATTTTTATTGTTTTTTTCTTATTTGTAAACTCATATTTTAGACTATAAACTTCACAATATGTGCAAAAGTTTGTGATATAAGCTATTTTAAAATACCACTCTGGCCATCATTCAAACCACAATCTCTGTTTATCAAAATGATTTATAATATATTTCTGAGGAAACAGATCCTTTAAAAATGTTTAAGATGTAACTGTACATGTTCACCTTCATGTAATATATGGGCAGATTTATGAATTTGCCTTTAGTCCCCATCACTGTCTTCACCCACCTCTCTGCTGTTTGCCTGAAAGCCCTGCATTTTGGTTTTTTTTTTTTAAAAGAAACTTTTCAGCTTTTTTACACTGCAGCTTCAAGGTGAAAATACATATTTTGCACAAAAATACCACTTTTATAGATGTTTATGTGGGGTTTTGTCAGTTCTCGATATAGGCTTAGGTTTATGTATTTAAAAAGTATGAGGTGCATTTTAAAATTAAGCTGGTTACTATATTTGTGGGAAGCGCATAGTTTTTAGTGTGTAAAATGTTTGTAGTTTATTCACAGAGCACTAACACTCCTATCACATGACTTTAAATAGCATATTCTGATGCATGTGCAAAAGCTCTACTCAAGCCTAGGCCCTTGTGCTCTGGCTGCCGGGAATAACTTTGGAAGAAATACATTTACAATGTACTATACACTTAGTTCTATTTCATAACTTGTTAGAAGTGAAATAGATGTAAAATTCCTCAGTATTTTGTTTTGCTTGAATGGAGGGATCCTCTGAGGTAGCCCCAGAGGCAGCAGAGACTGTCCAGTGTATTTAGATTTACCTCCATTTTAAAAGGTAAGTTTATTTATATCCACAGATCTCCAGCGCTTTGGACCTTTTTAAACAAAGCAGTTTGAATTCTAAAGTGTGAGTTTTATATCTGTCCTTGAATACATTCAATAATCTTCTTTCTGATCTTACAGTCTACACATACACTGTGAATTGATATCATTATTTTGTCCCTTTCTCAGGCCTTTCATATCTGCAGGAAAGGAAATTGAAGTCCTGAGATCCTTTTGAAGGCAGAGAGAGAATTTTATTGGCTCTTCTGCCTGGTTTATTGTCAGCCCTTACACAAGAAATAAACACAGTGACTAAGGTGTCCAGTCTGTAATGGGTATCTCTCTCATTCTCTCTCTCTCTCTCTCTCTCTCTCTCTCTCTCTCTCTCTCTCTCTCTAATGGTTTTCTACTTTCAGCTGTACAAAAAGAGCTGCCCCAGACCTCATGAGTTATGAAGAATTCCAGAAAAGCGTGATGGGCCGTGTGGAGACCGGATACTCCCTCTGGGCGTGAGTGGAAGTGAGCTTTGGGAGAGTGAGGCTGATAGCTTTTACCGCAGGGGAAGGGAAGGTGACTGGAGAGATCATATCAATCCCACTCTAATGCTCATCTTTCACTGCTGCTCGAAGGCCAACACTCTCGTGGTCAGTGTGGGATCAGATTTTTCTCCAGGCGTTTAGCAAGACAATTGGTTAGGTTTATTAATAGTGAGTATCATCACAGGCCCTGACGGGAATTGTTGCACACGGCAGGCTCATTACTGACATCGCAATACAGCTAAAACGGATTACGAGAAAGTATGACGCTGGAAAAGGTCAGAACCTTTGTGTTTTACCTGTGAGTTAAATAAATGTACTTGATATTATATGAGTGTGGTCATTTTTTTTATCCTTTCTATGGAGCACTGCCATAGAGAAAAGATTTTCCATTGTTGGCAGCTGGATAGAGCAAAATGTGGCTGGTCCAGCAGTCAGCGAGAACTGGTTTGACAGCCTCTGGCTTAAATAACCTTTCACACACTCATTCATTCATTCATTCATTCGTTCATTCATTATGATTTGTGTCACGGTGGTCTGTAGAATACCAGGGGATCACTGGGCACCCAGCAGGAATACACCCAGCACAGGGGACCACTCCATCACAGGGATGAAGCACTTTTCAAGCATTGGTTTTTAGAAGCTCAGTTAAAAGCTTCTTTAAACTGTTATGATCTTCTGTGCCTTTGCTACCAATATTCTTTGGTTTTACATTTTTATTCATGTGTGTCATGTTTTTTTGACTGCTCCTGACAGTCTCTTAGGCCAATATTTGTACGGGTCTATTTCAAGGCAGACCAGTAATGTTCCATATGTTACTAAGTCTTTGTAACTTTTAGAATTCTGGATTCTCTGTCAGAGTTGTTTACGTCTGAACATGGACACAATGGCCCTTCTTCATCAAAGCTACATAAAAACAATCCACTGTGCGAAGGAGGGAATTAACTGCAGTGTTAGGGTTACTGGAATGTATAAAAGGTGAAATAAATTTTCAGGACGCTTATCAGGGTAAAGTAATTGAATGAATGAGTCTTACGACTGTTGAACTGAATATGATAGAGTAGTGATATACAAACTACATGTATTTAATTTATTCTGTAATATTCAAATGTGTTTATTACTGCTGTATCAATGTTAACATTTACACAAACTGTTCTACACCCCAGTCTTAAAACTTAAAATTAGCTTTCCTGGGTTTCCTCCGGGTGACTGTCTGTGAGGAGTGTGGTGTGTTCTCCCTGTGTCTGCGTGGGTTTCCTCCGGGTGACTGTCTGTGAGGAGTGTGGTGTGTTCTCCCTGTGTCTGCGTGGGTTTCCTCCGGGTGACTGTCTGTGAGGAGTGTGGTGTGTTCTCCCTGTGTCTGCGTGGGTTTCCTCTGGGTGACTGTCTGTGAGGAGTGTGGTGTGTTCTCCCTGTGTCTGTGTGGGTTTCCTCCGGGTGATTGTCTGTGAGGAGTATGGTGTGTTCTCCCTGTGGCTGTGTGGGTTTCCTCCGGGTGACTGTCTGTGAGGAGTGTGGTGTGTTCTCCCTGTGTCTGTGTGGGTTTCCTCCGGGTGACTGTCTGTGAGGAGTATGGTGTGTTCTCCCTGTGGCTGTGTGGGTTTCCTCTGGGTGACTGTCTGTGAGGAGTGTGGTGTGTTCTCCCTGTGTCTGCGTGGGTTTCCTCCGGGTGACTGTCTGTGAGGAGTGTGGTGTGTTCTCCCTGTGGCTGTGTGGGTTTCCTCCGGGTGACTGTCTGTGAGGAGTGTGGTGTGTTCTCTCTGTGTCTTCGTGGGTTTCCTCCGGGTGACTGTCTGTGAGGAGTGTGGTGTTTTCTCTCCGTGTCTGTGTGGGTTTCCTCCGGGTGATTGTCTGTGAGGAGTATGGTGTGTTCTCCCTGTGGCTGTGTGGGTTTCCTCCGGGTGACTGTCTGTGAGGAGTGTGGTGTGTTCTCCCTGTGTCTGTGTGGGTTTCCTCCGGGTGACTGTCTGTGAGGAGTATGGTGTGTTCTCCCTGTGGCTGTGTGGGTTTCCTCCGGGTGACTGTCTGTGAGGAGTGTGGTGTGTTCTCCCTGTGTCTGTGTGGGTTTCCTCCGGGTGACTGTCTGTGAGGAGTGTGGTGTGTTCTCCCTGTGGCTGTGTGGGTTTCCTCCGGGTGACTGTCTGTGAGGAGTGTGGTGTGTTCTCCCTGTGTCTGTGTGGGTTTCCTCCGGGTGACTGTCTGTGAGGAGTGTGGTGTGTTCTCCCTGTGGCTGTGTGGGTTTCCTCCGGGTGACTGTCTGTGAGGAGTGTGGTGTGTTCTCTCTGTGTCTGCGTGGGTTTCCTCCGGGTGACTGTCTGTGAGGAGTGTGGTGTGTTCTCCCTGTGTCTGCGTGGGTTTCCTCCGGGTGACTGTCTGTGAGGAGTGTGGTGTGTTCTCCCTGTGTCTGCGTGGGTTTCCTCCGGGTGACTGTCTGTGAGGAGTGTGGTGTGTTCTCTCTGTGTCTGCGTGGGTTTCCTGCCTTGCGCATAATCAGAATGCCCACTGTAACCTAGAAACATTTTTTATAAAGCTCCATCGAATACCTTTGGAATAACACTTTTCTGTCTTAATGCCATCAAAGAAAGAAATGTTTCAAGGTCCAATCAAGCAGGGTAGCCGCTGTTACTGTATGAACGGGTGAAACTCCCTATAGATTACTATAATGTCAGAAGAAATATTACAGGTGAAGATTTCCACAAACCTAAAAACATGTAGTGCCAACAGCAGAAAACCAGCCAGAGGAAAACATTGGGAAAAACTGCCAGTCATCCTAAAAGCTGAGGAAAAAGACACTTCATCTTGTGCTTCTGCGCTCAGCCACTAGATGGCAACCTTCTTTTCTTGTAGCTCCTGAAGTTCACACACTCTAAAATGAATTTAAATGGGTGTTTTTGAGTGAAATTAGTGGCTGTTTTTTACGTTTTTGTAAACACACTTCACCTTTGGACTTGGACAGAACATTGCTATGTACTGAGAGATCTGTAGCATTATGCAAGAGGTTGGGAGGAGAGTGAGGTCACTGCCGTTAAGCCACACTTTTATTGACCTTGTGACTGCATGGTAAGAAATGTCAGTTTGATAACAGAGAGTTCACCTGACTTACAGAAACCATTTGTTGATATTGAGGATTTGGCAAAGGTTCATCGTTATTTATTCACTTAGACACAAAGTGTTATTTTCCTTTAATGGGAATGCATCTGAGACATGTTTTTTTTTTCCTCAAAAATTATAATATTAACAGGCATACTGGTTGTCCAGGCTTCAATTTGGGTTTTACATATTTCCTTCATAAGACGTCAGAAAGTGAATAAACCTACATAATAAGTTTTGCAAGGTAAAACAAGGGTTACACTTGTTTTAAACAATTCATTCATTCATTGTCTGTAACCTTTATCCAGTTCAGCGCGGCGGTGGGTCTGGATCCTACCCGGAATCACTAGGCTTAAGGCAGGAACACACCCTGGAGGGGGTACCAGACTTTCACAGGGCGACACACACTCACACATTCACACCTACGGACACTTTTGAGTCTCCAATCCACCTACCAACGTGTGTTTTTGGAGCGTGAGAGGAAATCGGAGCACCCAGAGGAAACCCACGCAGACACAGAGAGAACACACCACACTCCTCACCGACAGTCACCCGGAGGAAGCCCACGCAGACACAGGGAGAACACACCACACTCCTCACAGACAGTCACCTGGAGGAAACCCACGCAGACACAGAGAGAACACACCACACTCCTCACAGACAGTCACCCGGAGGAAACCCACGGAGACACAGGGAGAACACACCACACTCCTCACAGACAGTCACCCGGAGTGGGACTCGAACCCACAACCTCCAGGACCCTGGAGCTGTGACAGAGACACTACCTGCTGAGACAATGTGTCACCCCTATTATAAACTAGTGAAAATAGTAATTCTGTTTCTAACCCTGTTTCTGATGTAGTGCTCATTCAGTGAATACAATTGTGCTGATAGAATAAAACTGTATATTTTACTCCTGGAATGATTTACATTTGAACTGAACTAAATGCTCTTTTTCCATTGTGGTTTTGAAAGTACAGAAAATATAGAGAGTCACTACTTTACTATGAAATAGTCCTTTCACACTTCACTGTGGCACATTTGAATTTAGTCCTTTCTACATATCAGAATATTTTTCCAATGTGTCCACCTCTGAAACACTCAGGACTTTAGTGGAATAAACTAGGTCCAGAAATCATTCATTGCTTTTATGACATTCCTCATGGTTTATTTCTTTTGACATAGACAGGGAACTGGTCCCCACTTTGCTGTAATAACGGCTTTTACTTAAGTCTTTATACTAGATGTTGGAGCATTGCTGTGAGTATTGTATAGCATTCGCCACATTAGCATAATTTTGGATGATTAGTTTTTGATCACAAACACCACACAAGCTCATCCCACAGGTATTAAATGGGACTGGGAATTACACTCTAGGGTTTGCCACATCTTCAGGTGGAAAATACAGTCCAACAAGAATGTGTAAATAAAAGGCTCAATAAAATGTAAGTAAGAGTCATTTACCACATTAAATGACAATCTTTCAACATGGCGGCACATTCTGTCTACTACAAAATCCAGAACTCTGATGATGACAGAAAAAGAGAGGACGGTCCCAGCTATTGGCCTGTTTCATGATTTCAGTGCTGCTTTTGATGTTGTAGATCACAGCTGGTTACTTATAACATTCGATTGTTATGGTTTTGTAGATATTTGCTTTTGGGGGCTTCAAAGTTCTGTCAGCAGTGTACTTTCATGGCGATCTCTTAGATGTGCAACATGAGAGACATGGCGTACCACAGGGGTGTTGCCTGGGGCCATTAATATTTTCTGTTTCCGATTACTTACCACCGTCTACACCAAAACAAGATAATGTTAAGATGAATGCTAATTATCCACAATTTATCTCGACCTTTACAGATTTGGTTTAAAAGGTGCTAGGAAGTCAATGAAACAAACAGGCTGTTAAACCTGTAGCTAAGGGACGTTGTTATTAAACCAGTGAGTGATGTTAAACTCCATGTTGTGGATCGTTTAATAGGAACCTGTCATGAATAGTGTGGATCATGTGTAGTGACAATATAGTAGAAAAGGTAAAGTGTGTGTAGCCGGTCCTATTTTGCAGGTGCTGCTGTGTGAAGAGGACCCAGCCACACTTTCTCTGCATTGTTTTGTGTTGTGGAATAATTACTTGAGACCCTCTGATGCTGGTACCGTGGAGTAATTTATTGGAAGAAAGGTTCTGGATGTCAGAAAAACAGTGAGAAATTAGGCCCAGTCGTGTGTCTTCCTGCATAAGCCTCTGTGTACCCAGAAAATCACAGAGAAGGTAGAGAATGGGGGGTTAGCTTCACACACATTACAAGCAGCTGTAGCATGCCACAATTCCCCACTTTTACAAGGTAATATCTCCAATAATACACAAAGTATCTCAACCAAACCTTCAGATAAATAACTCTGACGACCTTTAGCTTCATTTTTAACCATTGTTTGTGCTTTATTGTATCTTTTTAAATGATTTATAACTTGGAGCTGAAATCTCACCAACCTCTCTCCAATAGTGCTTTCAACAGACTGGAGTGTTTACCTGACACATAACGTCATGATAGCGCCCCCCAAGGGATTAACAAACATGAAAGGCTAGCACAGTGGAGCAGCAGGTAGTGTCTCTGTTACAGATCTAGGGACCTGGATGTTGTGGGTTTGAGTCCTACTCCAGGTCTGTGAGGAGTGTGGTGTGTTCTCTCTGTGTCTGCGTGGGTTTCCTCCAGGTGACTGTCTGTGAGGAGTGTGGTGTGTTCTCCCTGTGTCTGCGTGGGTTTCCTCCGGGTGACTGTCTGCGAGGAGTGTGGTGTGTTCTCTCTGTGTCTGTGTGGGTTTCCTCCGGGTGACTGTCTGTGAGGAGTGTGGTGTGTTCTCCCTGTGTCTGTGTGGGTTTCCTCCGGGTGACTGTCTGTGAGGAGTGTGATGTGTTCTCCCTGTGTCTGCATGGGTTTCCTCCGGGTACTCTATTTTCCACTGAAAGTCCAAAAATGCATATTAGTAGGTTGATTGGCTGCACTAAATTGGAGACATCTGGAGAAATCTTGGCTGAAGATGTTATTAGAATTCCTGGATGACAGTACTGTGTGAATGGGAGAGAATGACTGGGAACAGAAACTGTTTAACTGCATTTAAAGCAGTGTTGGATGTGTGTCCCACTTTTACGAATACAAATACCTGTATATAACTGTATATACAAATACCTAGAAATAACTATAAAATAAATAAACAAACAAATAAATAAATAATGCTAGTTTGGAAACCATATATACACACAATCCAATGGAGGAGTTTTCAAGGTGCAGTATTCTAAATATCAGTCCAGTGGTAGGAGTACAATATATGCGATGTTTGACATGATCAGTTCAGTGGAGAGTGCAGAGAAGCACTGCTGTATTTACAAATAAGGTGCAAATTCAATTACTGTCCCTGTGAAAGACCTGTAAAGGGCTGAAGGGCTTGTTGCTTATGTTAGTGTTTAATTACACTCTAAATGAGAACTATATTCAAATATGTCGTGCAAACTGAAATCCCTATAATATAAACATACAACAAGTGTGTGTGTGTGTGTGTGTGTGTGTGTGTGAGTGGTTTGCAGAGAGAAATCCTTACTTCACACACCATTTTACAATCAATTACCAAATTATCTTGGATTAATTGCCTTGGGATTAACAATAGCATAGATCCACATTCACCTCTTAAGGGAATCAGGCTTCACTCATTTTCACAAAATCAAACATAGCCATGTTTTTTTTCTCCATGAAAATATTTTAATAAATCATGTCATTAGCTAATTTGCATAATGAAAACTGATTTATCATTTAGAAAAGGAAAATAACAAATATAATTAAGCGAGGACCTTTCCCCTTTTTCACATCGTCCTGCTAATGTGCTTTTTAATGATGTTAATGGAGAACGAAAAAAATATATTCTGTGGAACCTGTCTGTCTGTCTTTTATTTATGACTGGTCAGAACTACTGACTCACAAACCATTTATGTTTTACATTTGTGTGTGTGGCATGGCACAGTGGAGCAGCAGGTAGTGTCTCTGTCACAGCTCCAGGGTCCTAGAGGTTGTGGGTTCGAGTTCCACTTCGGGTGACTGTCTGTGAGGAGTGTGGTGTGTTCTCTCTGTGTCTACATGGGTTTCCTCCGGGTGACTGTGAGGAGCATGGTGTGTTCTCTCTGTGTCTGCGTGGGTTTCCTCCGGGTGACTGTCTGTGAGCAGTGTGGTGTGTTCTCCCTGTGTCTGCGTGGGTTTCCTCCGGGTGACTGTCTGTGAGGAGTGTGGTGTGTTCTCCCTGTGTCTGCGTGGGTTTCCTCCGGGTGACTGTCTGTGAGGAGTGTGGTGTGTTCTCTCTGTGTCTGCGTGGGTTTCCTCCGGGTGACTGTCTGTGAGGAGTGTGGTGTGTTCTCCCTGTGTCTGCGTGGGTTTCCTCCGGGTGACTGTCTGTGAGGAGTGTGGTGTGTTCTCCCTGTGTCTGCGTGGGTTTCCTCCGGGTGACTGTCTGTGAGGAGTGTGGTGTGTTCTCCCTGTGTCTGCGTGGGTTTCCTCCGGGTGACTGTCTGTGAGGAGTGTGGTGTGTTCTCCCTGTGTCTGCGTGGGTTTCCTCCGGGTGACTGTCTGTGAGGAGTGTGGTGTGTTCTCTCTGTGTCTGCGTGGGTTTCCTCCGGGTGACTGTCTGTGAGGAGTGTGGTGTGTTCTCTCTGTGTCTGCGTGGGTTTCCTCCGGGTGACTGTCTGTGAGGAGTGTGGTGTGTTCTCCCTGTGTCTGCGTTGGTTTCCCGGTAGGTTTCTTTCTATAATTTATTCTTAAAGGTTTGCCTTTTTATGTTTGATGTCATTTTCAAGGAGGATTGGACCGCTGTGGGGTTTTTGTGAGAAAATCATATAGGATTTGTTGACTGTAAACTTTCACTGTGTGACAGATGTGTGTTCGTATTTAACATCAAACCAAATATAAACACACAGACTGTGATAAAGAAGGTAGCATGGTGTGCTGTTTGTTTTGGAAAGTTTTGTCTGGGAAAGTTGAGTGGACCTGAGATCAGTAACCAGCTGAAAGCATTGAGATCAGCTGGTGGGTGCGTAAAAGCACAGAGAAGAAACACACACCACACCTCCCTCCAGAACCAATCAGCCCACTGTTGGGGCCCAAGGGGGTGGCAAAGCCATATCATCCCCCCGGTCCTGAAAACCAACAGATTCAAAACACAGACTACCAGGAGAAAACATCGTGTGTTGGATGTCCTTCAGTTTTATATAAAAAACAAAAACAATACGGTAAGTTAGACATGTTCTTATTGTTACAGCTAATGTCATACTATTGATGTTTTATTTCTTCTGCAACTCCATTTTCCTCTTTAACTAGGAAGCAGAAAGAAAGAAGTCATGGCACCAATTCTTCTGAACTGCACGAGGTCAGAACCCAACGAATACGTAGAGTAAGAAAACTTCTTTTTCTTTTAGAAATATGGGTAGATCATGCTCTGATCAATTCATCATCAGGACTTAATCTCACCAGTGTTCTTGTGACTAAACGCAAAGTCCTCACAGAAATGTCCCCACAGTAGTATATATATATTTCCCAGAAGAGTATAAGCTGTTCCCAAAACAAATGAATGAATGTTGTGCTTCTGCTGTAACGTCCCATGAGAACGCAGTACTTAACACAGCAGCTGTTCCCCTGCAGATCGGTGCAATATGTGAAAAACCCACATCTGGACACGATGGAGGAGGACATCCTTTACCACTTCAACCTCAGCACCAAGACCCACAACCTGCCGGCCATGTTCGGAGACATAAAGGTGAGTGCATCGTGCTTTTAAACCAATTAATTTATTAGTATGGTGTAGGGCCCCTTTTTGCGGCCAATACAGCGTCAGTTGGTCTTGGGAATGACATACACAAGTCCTGCACAGTGGTCAGAGGGATTTGAAGCCATTCTTCTTGCAGGATAGTGGCCAGGTCTCTACGTGATGCTGGTGGAGGAAAACGTTTCCTGACTCGCTCCTCCAAAACACCCCAAAGTGGCTCAATAATATTTAGATCTGGTGACTGTGCAGGCCATGGGAGATGTTCAACTTCACTTTCATGTTCATCAAACCAATCTTTCACCAGTCTCGCTGTGTGTATTGGTGCATTGTCGTCCTGATACACGGCACCGCCTTCAGGACACAATGTTTGAACCATTGGATGCACATGGTCTTACTGGTGCAATGTGCAGTTAATGAAGATTGGCCACCAGGCTGCTCCAATTTAGCCATGAAACCTACCACACTACAATGACAGGTGTTTCACTTTCACTGTCCAACCCCTGTACATTGAATATTCAAATGTATTTTCATTCTAGTTAAGCAGCACACACCTGATTATACTTGTTTAATCAACTTGTGTGCTTGTATTTGGTCGGAATGAAACCCTGCAGCCACCCGGCCCTTTGTGGATAAGACTGGTGACCCCTGTCCTAGTGTGTCACATGGAGGGCTGCAGTTAACCACTACTCTTTACCAAACAGGGCCATTTTTGAATAGATTTTCTGTAATATTAAGGGTTATTTGTAAATATATATATTTTTTCACTGTATTGTATACCAAAGAACACAAATTCACATGGATAAGATTGGTGACCCAGGCACTAGGATTTAAGACTCAGCTTGTGCAGGAACACCACTAGAGTCACTGGGCAAAGCCCAAACACTATGTTCTTCTACATCCCTCTGAGAAAGGATGCAGAGTTTCCAGACAATTCTCTTAATACAACATTATCTTAATAGACCATTTCATCCCTCTCTGTGCGTGCATGTGTCTGTGGGTGGTGTGTAGTTTGTGTGTGTTGGAGGAAGTGCCAACCGGATGAAATCTTTCGCTCAGTTCATCCACGGGGAGCTGGAGCTACCAGGTAACGTGGAAGACATTCTGGACGTATGTGAAGGGACTGACCGCTACTCCATGTACAAAGTGGGACCTGTGCTCTCCATCAGTGTAAGAGAGAACGCTTGTCAGTCTTTCCACCTTTAGAGCATTGTGTTATTGTGGCTCTTTGGTGTTAAAACCGTAAATGTCTCAGCTCTCAGGGCTGTGGAATATATCAAGATTAATGAGCAGAATTTCACCCTGCTGTATAAAGCTGATTTATAAACACGGCAGTCAAATACGCTGTTGTGAAGTGTCCAGTAATCTGGCAATGTCATGATTTTATCACTGTTATTATTCCTGCCATATATGTGATGTCATTAACGATAACTGGAGGTCATAGTGTCATGACATTGACCCTATAACTTCTGTTAAGGCAGTCATTAGTGATTATGATACGACTACAAGATTACACCACAAAGCATGACAGCACACACAGTGACATTGTTATTAAGTAGATTTCAAATAAAATGGTTCAAGGTGCCCTTTATACAGTGGGTACGGAAAGTATTCAGACCCCTTTCAATTTTTTACTGTTTGTTTCATTGCAGTCATTTGCTAAAATCAAAAAAATGTATTTTATTTCTCATTAATGTACACTCACTACTCCATTTTAACAGAAAAAAAAGAAATGTAGAAATTTTAGCAAATTTATTAAAAAAGAAAAACTGAAATTTCACATGATCATAAGTATTCAGACCGTTTGCTGTGACACTCATATTTAACTCACATGCTGTCCATTTCTTCTGATCCTCCTTAAAATGGTTCTACTCCTTCACTGGAGTCCAGCTGTGTTTAATTAAACTGATTGGACTTGAGTGGGAAAGGCACACACCTGTCTATATAAGACCTCACAGCGCATGTCAGAGCAAATGAGGATCATGAGGTCAAAGGACCAGCCCAAGGCGCTCAGAGACAGAATTGTGGCAAGGCACAGATCTGGCTGAGGTTACAAAATAATTTCTGCAGCACTCAGAAGCGACCAGAACTCTTCCTAGGGAGAAGAGCCTTGGTGAGAGAGGTAAAGAAAACCCAAAGATCACTGTGGCTGAGCTCCAGAGATGCAGTAGGGAGATGGGAGAAAGTTCCACAAAGTCAACTATCACTGCAGCCCTCCACCAGTCGGGGCTTTATGGCAGAGTGGCAAGACATATGAAAGCCCACACAGAGTTTGCCAAAAAAAAAAAAAACACATGACAGACTCCCAGACTATGAGAAATAAGATTCTCTGGTCTGATGAGATGAAGATTGAACTTCTTTGTGTTAATTCTAAGCCTTATGTTTGGAGAAAACCAGGCACTGCCCATCACCTGCCCAATACAATCCCAACAGTGAAACATGGTGGTGGCAGCATCATGCTATAGGGGTGTTTTTCAGCTGCAGGGACAGGACGACTGTTTGCAACTGAAGGAACGATGAATACGGCCAAGTACAGAGATACCCTGGACGAAAACCTCTTCAAGAGTCCTCTGGACCTCAGACTGGGCCGATAGTTCTTCTTCCAACAAGACAATGACCCTAAGCACACAGCTAAAATAACAAAGGAGTGGCTTCGGAACAACTCTGTGACCGTTTTTGATTGGCCCAGCCAGAGCCCTGACCTAAACCCAATTGAGCATCTCTGGAGAGACCTGAATGACAGAGCATCCCCAAATCCAAGTGTGAAAAACTTGATGCATAATTCCCAAGAAGCCTCATGGCCTCAAAAGGGTGCTTCTACTCAACACTGAGCAAAGGGTCTGAATACTTATGATCGGGTCAAATTTCAGTTTTTCTTTTTGAATACAATTCTACATTTGTTTTTTTCTGTCATGATGGAGTGGTGTGTGTACATTAATGAGAAATAAAATTAACTTTTTTTGATTTTATCAAATGGCTGCAATGAAACAAAGAGTGAAAAAAGGGTCTGAATAATTTCCGTTCCCACTGTATATTTTCAATGCGGCTATTTTTCACTGAAGACCTTTATCTCCCGTCCTCAAGTCCTTTATGGCAGTGTTTTAGCTAGTGTTATCGTGAGTTGAATGGCAGTGATTGACAGCCTGTTCATCCTATCTCTCTGCAGCATGGCATGGGTGTGCCCTCCATCTCCATAATGCTGCATGAGCTCATCAAGCTGCTGTACCATGCTCGCTGCCGTGATGTCATTCTCTTCCGCATAGGAACCTCTGGGGGCATCGGTATGTAACTGGATTCAAAGGAGTCATTTTAACAACCCAAATGTTGATTTTTTAAATTTTAATTCCTGTAATGTGTAGCTCATGAGGAGGAAATCAAAACTTGGGGGGGGGGGGTGACCATATTTAGAATAGGTTCAGATTTACAGATTCAACAATCAATGTTGGATTGGAGGTAGCACAGCAGCATCATTGAGGACAATAAAATACCCCACAAAGGCATGAATACAAACATGTGTGTGTTTGAAGGTCTTGCCCCAGGCACGGTGGTGATCACTGATAAAGCAGTGGACTCCTTCTTCCGGCCCCAGTTTGAGCAGGTGGTTCTGGGTAAAGTGATCATCAGGAGCACAGAGCTGGACGAGGAGGTGGCCAGTGAGCTCCTGCAGTGCTCTAAGGAGCTGTCCAAATTCCCAGCGGTCATCGGAAACACCATGTGCACCCACGACTTTTATGAAGGTGAGAAGATGCTAAAACAATTGATGCTCTTTTTGATGCATTAACCACAAAGATTGCTCTGGAATATAAACAATGACGCCAATATAAGCAAGTCACTGAGCTTTTATTAAGACTACAGAGGACTGTGTTAAATGGACACTGATTTATTGATATCTAAGCACTTTTATTGCATTTAATTATCAGTTTCAGATGTAGGGGTGAGGTGTAGGGTGAGGGTGGGTTGTTAAATAATGATAGTAGCTACTCTTTATCACTTCCTTTCCCTCCTCAGGTCAGGGCCGTTTGGACGGTGCTCTGTGCTCATTTTCCACTGAAGAGAAGTTTGAGTATCTCAGGAAGGCTCATGAAGCTGGTGTCAGGAATATCGAGATGGAGTCCACAGTATTTGCTGCCATGAGCCGTGTCTGCAACCTTAAAGGTACACTGAGCACCATCTATCTTTGTGCCCTAGTCAAGGCATCTCAGAATCCTTGTCATGGCGAAATGATTACTCAAACTCTTTGCACAGACAAAAACACCCAACAAATAACGGCCAACATTAGAATAAACCCAATCACATTCCTCCAGTGTGATCCTCTGTGTGTGAATGTGTTTAACTTTGTCCAAGTCTCTCCTCGTGGAGTGTGTATTATTTGAGGTGATCATCCAGTGCCTAGTTTTAGTGTTGAATCAATAATGATTTTAAATAATAAGGAGAATCTGAACCAAACACTGTTCTTCAAACTCACTCTCACCTACTGCTTTATAGAGAAACATTATCTTATATTTCTGATGTGTTTTATATTATTATTAGTCTGTGTTTACTGTGATTATATAGAACTTTATACCAGCCCCACACTCACTGAGGAGGCACTAGTTTAAATATATATCACTATCTCAGGGCCTCAGACTTCTGCACAGTGCTGTGTGAAATCTACAGAAATCGTGCTCTTGGGTCATTTGTAAAACACTACAATTAAGACCTCTTCAATAAACCCAACTGTGGCGGTGAACACAAACCCCCAAAACAGTGGGCAGTGCCTGAAGAGCCATTTTGGGGTCTCGGTGCCTTGTTCGTGGGCACTTCAGCCGTGTACGTTTAACTCTAACTGCCAACACTCCAGTCCCAAGCCTGCTTCTCTGAACATTAGGCCAGTAATTAACTGAGCGTTAGCGACTCCAGCTCAAAGCTAAACTAGCTAACAACGAACTCCTGGAGAGCACTTGATCTGAAAGTTTCAGGGCAGTTCAAGGCCGAGTGTTCTGCACACTGACCCCAAACACAGATATCTGCACTGGACTTCATTCTGGTCCCTGGTGAGTCTACAGCAAGCGGTCTGTCAGATGCTGAAAACCTGGAAAATGTGTTCAGTGATGTGGAAGATTGAGCTAAAGTCTGCTTCACCTCAAACCTCTCTTAGGCAATTTTAAAAACATAATACAGCAGTTATATAGTTAAAGACGCCCTCTGTGGTTTTGTACAACAGCAAAGTTGTGTAAATGCCACTTCAGTTGTTTACAGGTAATTAGATTCATGCTTGTCCTTTTAAAATCACAGAACTCTGGACACAACAACCAACAGATCACTTGTAGAACAGTGTTCCTAGCAGGGCTTTGGACTGCAGTTATTACCTTCCTTTGTATCGGACTGAGTCACAAACATCCCTTCAGCTAATGAGCGGGAAGAATGTTTCTTTGGCTCTTGAGGATTAATGAATTCCTTTCAGTAATAAGTGCACTTCTTTATTATAGTCTTATTATAATCGTTTATTATAGAGTTAGTGTTAAACAAAAACCTTCTTAAAAAACGTAATTAATTTGCTTGAAATGATACATACACCGTCGAATTTAATGAGCATGCTGTTAGGAGGAAAATCAGACCATTAATTAGATGTGTTCCTGCAGCTGCGGTGATCTGTGTGACTCTGCTGAACCGGTTTGAAGGAGATCAGATCTCCACACCTCACGATGTTCTGGTGGAGTACCAGCAGAGACCCCAGAGCCTAGTGGCCCACTTCATCAAGAAACGCCTGGGACTCGTCGCATAAACACGGTCAGGAATCAGCTTTGTCTGATCACCAGATGTCTAAATACATTCCTATAGAATCAGTTATGTCTAAACGTCAAATCACATTCACTAAGAGTCAGTGGTGTCTGATTATCAAAATGCATTTAAGAAAAATCAGCCATGACTGACCAAGAAGAAATCATCCATATGGCCTCCATAGACCAGTGCAGACTCACCTCACCTCACCTCACGTGATCTGTCTGATTACTGTCTTCAGAAGAACATGATTACCTGAACGAGGTCTGTTAGATCTGGTCTGTATGAAGGCAGACCTCTAAGAGGAGGGTTGGGGATCACTGCTCTGCGTTGAGCAGTGCCGTGGAACCAGAACCTGACAACTTTAAAGTGCTAGATGTTAAACCTGTTACTGTAAGGAATATCTGGATATCATTGTTCTAAAACTAAGACCATTGTGATAAAATAATGTGTTTACTTATGTAAATAGACTTTTTGTTTTGGTGTATTGCATATTTAAAAGCAGATGTTGTTCAAATGGATTTATTTTCTTCTGAATTTAAGTGTAAAAAGGTATATTTCTAAATGCACAGATTTAATGCACTTTTAATGTAATGGATTTTTCATATTTGATAAAAGCCTGTAAACAATGTTTGTGAATAAACTACTACTAAAATGAACCTGTTTATGAGTTCAAGAACACTGAGACATGGTCTGTTTTCATTCATTCATTCATTCATTGTCTGTAACATTGTCTGTTCAGGGCGGTGGTGGGTCCGCTGCCTACCCAGAATCACTGGGCACAAGGCGGGAACACACCCTGGAGGGGGCGCTAGTGCTTCACAGGGCGACATACACTCACACATTCACACACACACACCTACGGACACACTCCTCACAGACAGTCACCCGGAGGAAACCCACGCAGACACAGAGAGAACACACCACACTCCTCACAGACAGTCACCCGGAGGAAACCCACGCAGGCACAGGGAGAACACACCACACACACCACAGACAGTCACCCGGAGGAAACCCACGCAGACACAGGGAGAACACACCAACTCCTCACAGACAGTCACCCGGAGGAAACCCACGCAGACACAGAGAGAACACACCACACTCCTCACAGACAGTCACCCGGAGGAAACCCACGCAGACACAGGGAGAAACACACCACACTCCTCACAGACAGTCACCCGGAGGAAACCCACGCAGACACAGGGAGAACACACCACACTCCTCACAGACAGTCACCCGGAGGAAACCCACGCAGACACAGAGAGAACACACCACACTCCTCACAGACAGTCACCCGGAGGAAACCCACGCAGACACAGGGAGAACACACCACACTCCTCACAGACAGTCACCCGGAGGAATCCCACGCAGACACAGGGAGAACACACCACACTCCTCACAGACAGTCACCCGGAGGAATCCCACGCAGACACAGAGAGAACACACCACACTCCTCACAGACAGTCACCCGGAGGAATCCCACGCAGACACAGGGAGAACACACCACACTCCTCACAGACAGTCACCCGGAGGAAACCCACGCAGACACAGGGAGAACACACCACACTCCTCACAGACAGTCACCCGGAGGAAACCCGCGCAGACACAGGGAGAACACACCACACTCCTCACAGACAGTCACCCGGAGGAAACCCACGCAGACACAGGGAGAACACACCACACTCCTCACAGACAGTCACCCGGAGGAAACCCACGCAGACACAGGGAGAACACACCACACTCCTCACAGACTGTCACCCGGAGGAAACCCACACAGACACAGGGAGAACACACCACACTCCTCACAGACAATCACCCGGAGGAAACCCACGCAGACACAGGGAGAACACACCACACTCCTCACAGACAGTCACCCGGAGCGGGACTCGAACCCTCCACCTCCAGAACCCTGCAGCTGTGACAGAGACACTACCTGCTGCTCCACCGTGGTGCCTCTGGTCTGTTTTGTGTTTGTTTACTTCGTGTAACATCATCAATCCATGCACTGCACTCTAACGCATCTCTACTCAAAAGTTCTTGTTTACCTTTTGTGCATTAAAGGCTCCAGCAGAGGGAAAAATAGCAAAGCTCTTTAAAAGTCCCATTAATGGTAATGGACATTTTATACATTTGCTTTTAATTTGCTACAGCATTTTATTTTTTTTGGCCAGTACACTGCAAATGGAAATGACCTACAAGCTGCCAAGAAAACAGTGTATATGCGCTGGGGGCAAATATCCAGGGCATCCTGGTGTATGTTGTTGATTATGATCGTGGTGGAACATTAACCATGGCCTCAGCTTGCGTGAAGGTTAACTGTGTGATCAGGACTTGAGGACGCTGGACTCTGTGTCCCGCCTGGGAGGTTTGGGAGGCTTAATCTCAGAGAGGACGGCTTTGGCGTAGGGTGAGTTGTGGAGGCCAGCTGTCCTGAGAGCCTGCTCAATACGAACCCTAGGGTCAGCAATGATCTGGAACACACACACACACACACACACACACACCTTTAAACATGTAAAAATATATTTTCCAGGATGTGCACTAAACTTGGCAAATCATTTGTCCAAACAATGGCTCTCCTTGAGCTAAACTGGGTTCTGTAAACTGCTGCTGCAGAGTTACATCAATGACAGATAAGCGCAATCTTCGCATACCTCCAGCTGTTTTGGTTTGTACTTGTTGAGTCTAGAAAGTTGTTTTCTACATACACACATTTGTGGACTCCAAACCAAACACGGGTTCTATCATTATCTTCCACAGAGCTGCTGAAGAACATCATTGAAAGTCATTTAAGAGCCAACAATGTGCGTAATCACTTCAGCCTTGATTCAAACGGAAAGGATTTTCTAACGGTACTTTTCCACTGCATGGGATTGGCTCGACTCGACTCACTTTTCCACTGCAGCTCTCCTGCAAAATGGAGCTGGTGATGTCACAAACCCCCGTCTTTAATGGGACCGCATGCGTTACAAACTACAACAAGCGGTGGTAAAGTTAGATGCTGTTTACTTGTTGTTTATTCACGTGTTGTTTGTGTTTTTTGGGACTGAACACAGCTCCGCGCCCCAGTTCTCACAACTCAGTTTTACTTCTTGCACGTTTAGCTTTTGCTGGAGATTTTCGGAACCAAAAGGAGTGTTTGAACCTGTTCAAAACACCTTGGGGTAATGTTACCAGCTCCCGGTGTGGTTCGGATAAAAACAAATGTGTAAGTTGGTGTAACTTCAGAGTTGTTTTTGGAGCTCTGTGTTTCCTGGTGGCTGACAGGTCTCTGGCCAATCAGAGCTCTGCAGGGTTTACACCTCACCATTTAGTACCTACTCGGCTCGACTGGAACCGTACACGAGGAACTAAAAAGTACATGTTCCCAGGGAACCGAGCCGAGTCGAGTCGTATAGGTTCCATGCCTGAAATATGTGGTGGCTTATTCCCATGTAAACTGAGTTTAAATCTGTTATCATCTCTGCTGCTGAGCTTCAGAGAATGTGATCCTGTAACTCCACCCCTTACGAATATAACAGGCATGTCTTTGGGTGTACTGATGCAGAGAAACGCTGAATCACTGTTTGTCCTTGGCCCACGGCCGTGTGAATATTCCAGAGTTGTCACATTAACCCAAGTCAAACATTCTTTGTGGCTTTGTAGATGATTTCGAAATAATCGACTCTAAACATTAGTTTTATGGAAAACAATGTCATATGTTGCTCAATTTACATGAGCTCAAGGCCATGAGCAGGTTTCGCAACATAAAGTAATGAAAAAAACAGGTTAAAGTTGGCACAACATGTGTCAGGTTGCTCAAACAAATGCTGCACACGTGTGTGTGTGCGTTCTCTTAGTCTTAATCCTCAGGACTGTAATATGAAGCATTAATGATGTCACTGATATGTTATAAATGAAAGGTTACAGCAGGAAAAACACTCCGTGACGGTATTGTTTTCCTAGTGCCTGGTTTGGGAGGTGGAAAAGTGATACTGATAATTCTACACTGGCCCTGCTCATCAGCGCTATATGAGTACGTTTATGTGTGTGTTTGTGAGAGTGTGTGTCACCTGTGTATCCGTATAAGTGTATAACTGATAGAGAGGTTTCTGCAGTGTAAACTCTTCTTTCTCAGGCTGAAGACGGACTCTCCATGATTCAGTCTGTGCCATCATCCTCTCGGGATCTGCCTCTGCCACTACAGCCACCTGAGAAAGAAACGGAAGCTTTAACTTGGATCAGGACTTTGGTTCCTCGCTGTAATCTTCTGTAGAGAGGTGGTCTTCTATCTCGTGGTAATGCAGTGAACAGTGATTAGGGGACCATTGCCGTGACAGTGAGGAGCATTTATATTCTATTTTGACTTATTAAAGCAAAAGCCTAAAGGTGTACTACATAGAAATAGAGGGATTTAGAGAGCTATCGGGTGGAAATACGTGCACACAACACGCAGGAGGCTGTACTCTGAACCTCTTCATTGAGCTGTAGAATGTGCATTGGAACTGTCTTCTCAGGATGGAAATGAATGGTCTTCTACTGTGCTCTTGTTACAAATGTACACAACACTTGTGTGAGTGTATCTCCTTCTTCCCCGGTTCGTAATCTGGGTGTCATCCTCGACTCAACTCTTTCACACGGTGCCCACATCAGTTCTACAATCAAAACGTCATATTTTCATCTGTGTAATATCTCCACAATCAGGCCATCTCTTTCTCAACCTGCTGCTGAAATCCTTATTCTCTCCATCCGTTTAGACCACTGCACCTCTCTTCTCTTTGGCATCAGCTCTTCCTCTGTCCACAGACTTCAGATTGTTCAGAACTCTGCTGCCCGCCTTCTCACCCGCACTCGCTCTCACCGCAACATCACCCCTGTTCTCCAACATCTTCACTGGCTTCCCATAAAGTACCGTATTCAATTCAGAATACTGCTTTTCAATTACAAAGCTCTCAATAACCTTGCTCCTTCACATCTGTCTGCTCTTCTCCATCCCTACAAACCCATGCACACACTCAGGTCTTCCTCAGTCGGGCTGCTCACTGTCCCTCCCTCCAGCCTCGACAGCTACGGTGATCGCTCTTTCTCTAGATCTGCTCCGTGACTCTGGAACTCTCTTCCCCCTTCAGTCCAGCATTCTCCAACTCTCTCTATATATTCAAATTAAACCTCAAAAATATCTTTTCTCCCCTGTAATGTATTAACTATTGTAAGCGTCTTTGAGTTCTTGGAAAGCTCTTTATAAATATAATGTATTGTTATTATTATTAACACTTCTCTTCTAGTGTCTATAATTTTCCTGCACTTTAAATGTCTTGGTGTATAATAAAAAAAAAAAAAAAACACACTCCATCTTTAAACTCTCCAACTAGTGCGTCTTGTGCAAACCCCCCCCCCCCACCCCCACCCCCACACACACACCCACACACACACAACCCCCCCCACACACACACCCCACACCCCCCCACACACACAACCCCCCCACACCCATCCACACACCTACACACCTCCCCCACACAGAACCCCCCACCCCCACACCCCACCTACCCACACACACACACCCACCCCCCCACACCCACACACATATCCCCAAACACACACACACACACACACACACACACACCCACACACAACCCCATCCCCACACCCCCCCACACACCCACCTCCACACACAACCCCCACACACCCACCCACCCCCACCCCACACCCATCCACACACCTACACACCTCCCCCACACACAGAACCCCCCGACCCCCACACCCCACCCACCCACACCCACACACACACACACACACACACACACCCAAACACACCCACACCCACCCCCCCACACACATATCCCCAAACACACACACACACACACACACAGACAAAACATTCCAATGTATGTATCCCTCCTGTAATCCTAATTCTTTCCATTCTGGCCAAATGCTCAGTGCACCTTTAATGAACGTAACGTTTACACAGATGAATATCTTTGATGTCCAGTCTAATGGTGCACATTAAAGTCCAGGTTGGATCTGAAGCTTTTTAAACTTCCAGATGTTCAGCATGTTTTGAATATCTGCGGGCATTTTCCCCCCTTTTAAATCAATATTTAAAACATTCCTGTTTGAGCAGCTACAGCTCGCTTTAAAACACTCTCCACTTTTATTCTGTAACGGCACTTTAGTTCTTTTCTTTTATTGGATCATTTTAAATTGTTTTAATAATTTTTAATCATTTTATGTAATTGTTTTAATGGACTTTTATGATTTTTATTCTGGCTTTTCATTAAACTGTTTTTTTTATTGTTTTGTATGAAAGGTGCTCTATAAATAAACTTGCTTTGCCTCACATCCAAAAACCACAGAGATGGATGAGGTGGGATTTACCTTCTTCTTTAATGCACAAATATGCAATAATTCAGATGGACTGAACTCACAACAGCTGCAGCTAACAGACACGCAACAAACTCGATACACTTACAAACATCACCGTCTTGATTTTTGATGAACTCTGCATTCCACTGTCTGAGCCGACGCACTGTGAGACCACATGTGCAACTTAATGTCCCCATCTGGTGAACAGGTTTTTTTAATCAATGTAAAATGGGTTTTTCAGCTTCTAAATCTATCCATTCCTTATCTGTAACCCTTATCCGGTTCAGGGCGGTGGTGGATCTGGAGCCTACCCGGAATCACTGGGCGCAAGGCGGGAACACACCCTGGAGGGGGCGCCAGTCCTTCACAGGGCGACACACACACTCACACACTTTTGAGTTTACAATGCCTGTAAACAATGTTTGTGAATAAACATACTACTAAAATAAACTTGTTTATGAGTTAAAGAACAAAACAATATGTAGTGCATCCTTAACTCCTCTTAACTCAGGAGGCGAAAGAACTGACCTGTGTCTTTAATTATAAATGTGTAGTGAAACTTTAAAGGAAACCCACGCAGACACAGGGAGAAACACACCACACTCCTCACAGACAGTCACCCGGAGGAAACCCACGCAGACACAGGGAGAAACACACCACACTCCTCACAGACAGTCACCCGGAGGAAACCCACGCAGACACAGAGAGAACACACCACACTCCTCACAGACAGTCACCCGGAGGAAACCCACGCAGACACAGGGAGAAACACACCACACTCCTCACAGACAGTCACCCGGAGGAAACCCACGCAGACACAGGGAGAACACACCACACTCCTCACAGACAGTCACCCGGAGGAAACCCACGCAGACACAGAGAGAACACACCACACTCCTCACAGACAGTCACCCGGAGGAAACCCATGCAGACACAGAGAGAACACACCACACTCCTCACAGACAGTCACCCGGAGGAAACCCACGCAGACACAGAGAGAACACACCACACTCCTCACAGACAGTCACCCGGAGGAAACCCACGCAGACACAGGGAGAACACACCACACTCCTCACAGACAGTCACCCGGAGGAAACCCACGCAGACACAGGGAGAACACACCACACTCCTCACAGACAGTCACCCGGAGGAAACCCACACAGACACAGGGAGAACACACCACACTCCTCACAGACAGTCACCCGGAGGAAACCCACACAGACACAGGGAGAACACACCACACTCCTCACAGACAGTCACCCGGAGGAAACCCACGCAGACACAGGGAGAACACACAGCAGGACTCGAACCCACAACCTCCAGGACCCTGGAGCTGTGCAACTGCGACACTACCTGCTGCTCCAATGAAAAACATTGTTGTCAAGATGTGATGGCACTCAGCATTAGTGTGGTCAGGTAATGATACTGTGTGATGAGTTCTGGATCATAATCCAGATCATGCCAAAAAAAAATGAATGGGGCTCCATCGCTCCAGAGAAGGCAGCTCCACCTTTCCACAGGCCTCTACACTACTCTCATGAACAGCGGCTTCTATTCTACTAGCAATGCTTTTCAATGGAACTTTTACAAAATGTGTACACAGCTGAATTCAGGCTTCATCGATGTGTGGACATACAGCGTCATGATGATGGTGTATGTTGCTTGGAAAAAATAGCTTACTGTAGAAGAGCTACGAGCGTCACTCTTGTGACTCACTTCATGTTACTTCAAATACAACAGAAACAACCCAAAGCGGTACAGTCACGGGAACATACAACTGTGAATGGCTCGTTGCTTCAATTCCGAGTCTCTACTACACACTGCTGTGAAATAAGAGCCAACAGTTCCCTCCCACATCTCCTTTGAAGTTGTGAAGGAACTGTGGTATTGAACAGTACACTGGAGGCCAGGCTGGCATTGTAGTGCTGATTGTGTTCTGTGGCTTTGTCCATAAATACCAGCTGATAATACGTCAACAGAAGTATCACAGAAGCCGAAGGGAGCAGAGGACTGCTCTGCTTTCGGGAATTGAGCACTACATCATTTCTGAATGAAGCAGCTTGGTATGTTATGCTTTACCACATGGGGGCAGTACTGCTACAAATTCCCTCTGCTAAGGTGAGGGGTGTGTGTGTGTGTGAGAGAGAGAGATATGAGCGAGACAGTGAGACATAGGGAGAGACGGAGAGAGAGATGGACAGACAAGGACAAACTGAGAAAGAGACAAAGAATGATTGAATAAAACAGACAGGAAGAAAAGGAGATGGGGGGAGGGGTGCAGGAAGAGAGTGACAGAGAGGAAAACAGGGAAAGACAAAACCAGAAAGAGAGAAGTGAGGTTATACCTGATTGCGTAAGTTGCTGAGTCTCTCCTCTCTTTCCTCCTCCTCTCTCTGTTTCAGTTTGATTTTAGACTCCTGCTCCTGTTTCCTCTGCTCCAGCAGGTTCTCTCTGAACTGCACTCTACAGCATAAACACAGAGACAAATCACACACACACACACACACACACACACACAGTATCCTACACAGTAAAACTCTCAGCTGACAAATCTAAGGGTCTGAGGAGGAGCACAGCAGAGAGGAGCACAGTGGCATATTCTTTACAAACACAAATCACCTTGATGTGTAACATGCTTAATGTGATACACACCCATCATTTCAACAGGGGGTACAAGAGTGGAACAGCCCCCAAGTCTCTCGCTGTCTCTAATACTCTCTCACTCATTTCCCCTGCTTGTCTTACTTGTTCCTTCTCTCATTCCTGTCATTCTGCCTCTCTAACCTCTTCCAGAACTGTGACCTCTCTATTCTTTCCTTCATCTGTACTCCAATTTCCCATATTCTACCTCCTTTCCTCTCCCCGTCTCTCTCTCTCTCTCTCTCTCTCTCTCTCTCTCTCTCCCCCTGTCTCTCCCTCTCTCTCTCTCTCTCTCTCTCTCTCCCTCTCTCTCTCTCTCTCTCTCTCTCTCTCTCTCCCCGTCTCTCTCTCTCTCTCACTCTCTCTCTCTCTCTCTCTCACTCTCTCCCTCTCTCTCCCTGTCTCTCTCTCTCTCTCCCTGTCTCTCTCTCTCTCTCTGTCTCTCCCCGTCTCTCTCCCTCTCTCCTTCTCTCTCTCTCTCACTCTCTCTCTCTCTCTCACTCTCTCCCTCTCTCTCCCTGTCTCTCTCTCTCTCTCTCTCTCTCTCTCTCTCTCTCTCTCTCTCTCTCTCCCTGTCTCTCCCTGTCTCTCCCCGTCTCTCTCCCTCTCTCCTTCTCTCTCTCTCTCTCTCTCTCTCTCTCTCTCTCTCCACTGACCCCTGGTAGTCTGCTGAACTGAGTTAAAAGTAAAAGAGTCTCTAATGGCCTGAGACCAGCACACACACACACACACACACACACTCAGAGAGAGAAACAGAGCAGGGCAGACTCATGCAGACAGTCTCTCAGATCATCAGCAGACTCCCAGGAGCAGCACACACTCTCGTCAGATCCACAGTGTGAGGGCTGCAGTGAGACAAATCTTTTGACTGTGATCATTAGAGCCACGATCAGACTTCTGTTAATGTGGCGTCTACAACCCCACATCCCACAATTTCACAGCCAACAATTAACAATTACAACTCTGATTAAGTAACGAATAGTAGTCATAAATAAATCTACCGTAGTTATAGAGTTAGTACTGGACTAAAACTTAGACTAAACCTGGGAAATACGTCCTGATGCTAATACGTGAATCACAGGGTTTAAGGGGTTAATTCTCTGTGCTCTTTAGTCAGCGCTGTGCTGTAGGATGTGAGACTCTAACCCTGTGAGCTGATGAAGGTGAGAGGAGTGGGTGGAGAGTGGATGTGGTTTATCTGTCCTTTTCCGTCCTTGAGACCGCCTACCTCTCTTTATCTCTCTGAGCTTGTTCCTCCATCTCTCTCCTGAGCTGTGTCAGTCTCTTCTCCTCCCTCCTCCTCCACTCCGCTCTCCTCCTGCACTGCTCCTCCTGAAACTCACGCACCTGATGGACAGAGAGAGAGAGAGAGAGAGAGAGAGAGAGAGAGACAGAGAGAAAGAGTGATAAAGAGAGATAGTGAATCAGAAAGAGAGAGAGAGAGTGAGACGGACAGGTAGAGAGAGAGAAAGAGGGGGGGAAAGAATGATAGAGAGAGATAGCGAATTAGAAAGAGAAAAAGAGAGAGAGTGAGACAGACAGAGAGAGAGGGAGAGAGAGAATCAGAAGAGAGAGAGAGAGAGAGAGAGAGAGAGAGAGAGAGAGAGAGAGAGAGAGAGAGATAGTGAATCAGAAAGAGAGAGAGAGATAGAGAGAGAGATAGTGAATCAGAAAGAGAGAGAGATAGAGAGAGAGGGGGGAGAAAGAATGATAGAGAGAGATAGCGAATCAGAAAGAGAAAAAGAGAGAGAGTGAGACAGACAGAGAGAGGGAGAGGGAGAGAGAGAGAGAGAGAGAGAGAGAGAGAGAGAGAGAGAGAGAGAGATAGTGAATCAGAAAGAGAAAGAGAGAGAGAGAGAGAGAATCAGAAAGAGAGAGAGATAGAGAGATAGTGAATCAGAAAGAGAGAGAGAGGGAGATGGAGAGAGAGATAGATAGATAGATAGATAGATAGATAGATAGATAGATAGATAGATAGATAGATAGATAGATAGAGAGAGAGAGACAGAGAGAGATAGAGAGAGAGACAGAGAGAGAGAGAGAGAGAGAGAGAGAGAGAGAGAGAGAGAGAGAGACAGAGAGAGAGAGACAGAGAGAGAGAGAGGGAGAGAGAGAGAGAGAGAGAGAGATACACACAGGAAGAGATACTGTCATTGTGGTTGCATGTGTAATGATATGGTAATATTATGTAAACAAATTGTAAGCAATTAGCCATAAGGGGCCTGGAGGTTGTGGGTTCAATTCCCGAGGAGTGTGGTGTGTTCTCTCTGTGTCTGCGTGGGTTTCCTCCGGGTGACTGTCTGTGAGGAGTTGGTGTGTTCTCCCTGTGTCTGCGTGGGTTTCCTCCGGGTGACTGTCTGTGAGGAGTGTGGTGTGTTCTCCCTGTGTCTGTGTGGGTTTCCTCCGGGTGAATGTCTGTGAGGAGTGTGGTGTGTTCTCCCTGTGTCTGCGTGGGTTTCCTCCGGGTGAATGTCTGTGAGGAGTGTGGTGTGTTCTCCCTGTGTCTGCGTGTGTTTCCTCCGGGTGACTGTCTGTGAGGAGTGTGGTGTGTTCTCCCTGTGTCTGTGTGGGTTTCCTCCGGGTGACTGTCTGTGAGGAGTGTGGTGTGTTCTCCCTGTGTCTGTGTGGGTTTCCTCCGGGTGACTGTCTGTGAGGAGTGTGGTGTGTTCTCCCTGTGTC
This sequence comes from Hoplias malabaricus, assembly GCF_029633855.1. Lineage (NCBI taxonomy): Eukaryota > Metazoa > Chordata > Actinopteri > Characiformes > Erythrinidae > Hoplias > Hoplias malabaricus. The sequence continues at coordinate 37,804,118 of NC_089811.1, read as the reverse complement.
TGTGTGGGTTTCCTCCGGGTGAATGTCTGTGAGGAGTGTGGTGTGTTCTCCCTGTGTCTGCGTGGGTTTCCTCCGGGTGACTGTCTGTGAGGAGTGTGGTGTGTTCTCCCTGTGTCTGCGTGGGTTTCCTCCGGGTGAATGTCTGTGAGGAGTGTGGTGTGTTCTCCCTGTGTCTGCGTGGGTTTCCTCCGGGTGACTGTCTGTGAGGAGTGTGGTGTGTTCTCTCTGTGTCTGTGTGGGTTTCCTCCGGGTGACTGTCTGTGAGGAGTGTGGTGTATTCTCCCTGTGTCTGCGTGGGTTTCCTCCGGGTGCTCCGGTTTCCTCCCACAGTCCAAAAACACATGTTGGTAGGTGGGTTGGTGACTCAAAAGTGTCCGTAGATGTGAGTGTGTGAGTGAATGTGTGTGTGTGTCTGTGTTGCCCTGTGAAGGACCTGAACTGGATAAGGGTTACAGATAATGAATGAATGAATGGTTTGTGCTGGATGTCTGCATTTTGCCACGACTGACTCTGCAAAATTCACACATCACAGTTTAATCCCACCTCGGCAAGCAGGTTCTTAAAAAAGTACCAGTTCCAGGTACCGAATATTTCTACTGGAAAAGCAAAAGATCAGTGTAGAGCCGAGTTGAGTTAGAGCAGGTACCCTGCCGCGGAAAAGCCCCATTAGTGGCAAAAATAACGAATCACAGACAAGCACAGATATTTAATTAATGAATAAATGCAGCTTGTTGTCATACTATTTCCATTCTGTTACCTGCTTACTACCAATTAGCAAAGTCAAGTGTTAGCACTGTTATTATACCAAGATCACATCATAGAAACGGTCTATTCTTTGTTTTTTTTACATTCATTTAGATATTTAAAGTTCTCTATGATAATATAAACAGCTCATTGAAAGCTACATGTCTTTCAGATCATTTATGCTCTGGCTCACTCCAACAGGTGTGTGTTGGTCAATGGAGTCACTTTCAGACTTCGACTGCCTGAACCAATTCATAAATTGTAATTAAAAGAAAGTTGTCCTGAAGGTAAAGAAGCTAGAGATGAGGTTTGATATTCACGCGTCGCTCTTATTGACTGTTACAGATGGAATGGAATGTGGTGTGGAAATGAGATAATGTTTCACGGTGTGAGAGAGGAGAGCGTAGCGGCAGGTGTACGCGTAATCCATTACAGCCCAAACGACATCATCCATCAGCGACAGCCCTGGAGGAAGTGACTTCATTAAGGGGAGCAGGAAGGAGGAATGTGAGGTCACACAGTCAAAATCTCCAACACAAACACTGAGGAGACTGAGGAGACACCCTCACACCCACACACGACACAACACATTCATCAAGCTAATGAGGCCAGCAGTGTCTCGCAGCCTTCCCTCGCAGCGGGCCACGGCAGAAACAAACTGTTCCCAACACAGCTCAGAGTAATCGATTCAGCAGTATTAGTGCAATATTGATACTCAATCTGAGTTTGGCGGTGTCTTATAAGTTAAAATCTGTGGAGGAAAGTCCTTTGCGGTCATTCTGTTATACTTCAGTCAGAAGTAAAACTTTTATGAGTGGTCTACCCTTTTCATCGCTGTTGTTCTACGCTTGGGTGCAGTGAATGTGACTGAAAGCTATTCTTCCTCAAGTTTTTTCTTCCTACTACTGAGGTGAGCCAGAAGGGAAACACAAATGAACACTGCAGAGATATGAAAGTTTACTGAGTTTGACTGCTTGTGGTCAAAGTTGGTACAGTGTGCTAACTTTCAGCACCGAGATTCTCAGTGGTTTCCCCTGTTCAAATGAAGTCTGGATGGGCAAGTGAAAAAATTCATTCATTATCTGTAATCATTTATGCATTCAGGGTCGCAGTGGGTCTAGAGCCTACGTGGAATCATTGGGCGCAAGGCGGGGATGTGTATTCACACATTCACTCACACCTACAAACACTTTTGAGTCTTCAATCCACATACCAACATGTGTTTTTGGAGCGTGGGAGGACACCGGAGCACCCGGAGGAAACCCATGTGGACACGGGGAGAACACACCACACTCCTCACAGACAGTCACCCGGAGGAAACCCACGCAGACACGGGGAGAACACACCACACTCCTCACAGACAGTCACCCGGAGGAAACCCACGCAGACACTGGGAGAACACACCACACTCCTCACAGACAGTCACCCGGAGTAAACCCAAGCAGACACAGGGAGAACACACCACACTCTTCACAGACAGTCACCCGGAGGAAACCCACGCAGACACAGGGAGAACACACCACACTCCTCACAGACAGTCACCCGGAGGAAACCCACGCAGACACTGGGAGAACACACCACACTCCTCACAGACAGTCACCCGGAGTAAACCCACACAGACACAGGGAGAACACACCACACTCCTCACAGACAGTCACCCGGAGGAAACCCACGCAGACACAGGGAGAACACACCACACTCCTCACAGACAGTCACCCGGAGGAAACCCACGCAGACACTGGGAGAACACACCACACTCCTCACAGACAGTCACCCGGAGTAAACCCACACAGACACAGGGAGAACACACCACACTCCTCACAGACAGTCACCCGGAGGAAGCCCACGCAGACACAGGGAGAACACACCACACTCCTCACAGACAGTCACCCGGAGGTAACCCATGCAGACACAGGGAGAACACACCACACTCCTCACAGACAGTCACCCGGAGGAAACCCACGCAGACACAGGGAGAACACACCACACTCCTCACAGACAGTCACCCGGAGTAAACCCACACAGACACAGGGAGAACACACCACACTCCTCACAGACAGTCACCCGGAGGAAACCCACACAGACACAGGAAGAACACACCACACTCCTCACAGACAGTCACCCGGAGGAAACCCACGCAGACACTGGGAGAACACACCACACTCCTCACAGACAGTCACCCGGAGGAAACCCACGCAGACACTGGGAGAACACACCACACTCCTCACAGACAGTCACCCGGAGTAAACCCATGCAGACACAAGGAGAACACACCACACTCCTCACAGACAGTCACCCGGAGGAAACCCACGCAGACACAGGGAGAACACACCACACTCCTCACAGACAGTCACCCGGAGGAAACCCACGCAGACACAGAGAGAACACACCACACTCCTCACAGACAGTCACCCGGAGGAAGCCCACGCAGACACAGGGAGAACACACCACACTCCTCACAGACAGTCACCCGGAGTAAACCCACACAGACACAGGGAGAACACACCACACTCCTCACAGACAGTCACCCGGAGGAAACCCACACAGACACAGGGAGAACACACCACACTCCTCACAGACAGTCACCCGGAGGAAGCCCACACAGACACAGGGAGAACACACCACACTCCTCACAGTCACCCGGAGGAAACCCATGCAGACACAGGGAGAACACACCACACTCCTCACAGACAGTCACCCGGAGGAAACCCACGCAGACACAGGGAGAACACACCACACTCCTCACAGACAGTCACCCAGAGTAAACCCACACAGACACAGTGAGAACACACCACACTCCTCACAGACAGTCACCCGGAGGAAGCCCACACAGACACAGGGAAACACACCACACTCCTCACAGACAGTCACCTGGAGGAAACCCACGCAGACACTGGGAGAACACACCACACTCCTCACAGACAGTCACCCGGAGTAAACCCACACAGACACAGGGAGAAAACACCACACTCCTCACAGACAGTCACCCGGAGGAAACCCACGCAGACACTGGGAGAACACACCACACTCCTCACAGACAGTCACCCGGAGGAAACCCACGCAGACACTGGGAGAACACACCACACTCCTCACAGACAGTCACCCGGAGTAAACCCATGCAGACACAGGGAGAACACACCACACTCCTCACAGTCACCCGGAGGAAACCCATGCAGACACAGGGAGAACACACCACACTCCTCACAGACAGTCACCCGGAGGAAACCCACGCAGACACAGGGAGAACACACCACACTCCTCACAGACAGTCACCCGGAGGAAACCCACGCAGACACAGGGAGAACACACCACACTCCTCACAGACAGTCACCCGGAGGAAACCCACGCAGACACAGAGAGAACACACCACACTCCTCACAGACAGTCACCCGGAGGAAGCCCACGCAGACACAGGGAGAACACACCACACTCCTCACAGACAGTCACCCGGAGTAAACCCACACAGACACAGGGAGAACACACCACACTCCTCACAGACAGTCACCCGGAGGAAACCCACACAGACACAGGGAGAACACACCACACTCCTCACAGACAGTCACCCGGAGGAAGCCCACACAGACACAGGGAGAACACACCACACTCCTCACAGTCACCCGGAGGAAACCCATGCAGACACAGGGAGAACACACCACACTCCTCACGGACAGTCACCCGGAGGAAACCCACGCAGACACAGGGAGAACACACCACACTCCTCACAGACAGTCACCCAGAGTAAACCCACACAGACACAGTGAGAACACACCACACTCCTCACAGACAGTCACCCGGAGGAAGCCCACACAGACACAGGGAAACACACCACACTCCTCACAGACAGTCACCCGGAGGAAACCCACACAGACACAGGGAGAACACACCACACTCCTCACAGACAGTCACCCGGAGGAAACCCACGCAGACACTGGGAGAACACACCACACTCCTCACAGACAGTCACCCGGAGTAAACCCACACAGACACAGGGAGAACACACCACACTCCTCACAGACAGTCACCCGGAGGAAACCCATGCAGACACAGAGAGAACACACCACACTCCTCACAGACAGTCACCCGGAGGAAACCCATGCAGACACAGAGAGAACACACCACACTCCTCACAGACAGTCACCCGGAGGAAACCCACACAGACACAGGGAGAACACACCACACTCCTCACAGACAGTCACCCGGAGGAAGCCCACACAGACACAGGGAGAACACACCACACTCCTCACAGTCACCCGGAGGAAACCCATGCAGACACAGGGAGAACACACCACACTCCTCACAGACAGTCACCCGGAGGAAACCCACGCAGACACAGGGAGAACACACCACACTCCTCACAGACAGTCACCCAGAGTAAACCCACACAGACACAGTGAGAACACACCACACTCCTCACAGACAGTCACCCGGAGGAAGCCCACACAGACACAGGGAAACACACCACACTCCTCACAGACAGTCACCTGGAGGAAACCCACGCAGACACTGGGAGAACACACCACACTCCTCACAGACAGTCACCCGGAGTAAACCCACACAGACACAGGGAGAAAACACCACACTCCTCACAGACAGTCACCCGGAGGAAACCCACGCAGACACTGGGAGAACACACCACACTCCTCACAGACAGTCACCCGGAGGAAACCCACGCAGACACTGGGAGAACACACCACACTCCTCACAGACAGTCACCCGGAGGAAACCCATGCAGACACAGGGAGAACACACCACACTCCTCACAGACAGTCACCCGGAGGAAACCCACGCAGACACTGGGAGAACACACCACACTCCTCACAGACAGTCACCCGGAGTAAACCCATGCAGACACAGGGAGAACACACCACACTCCTCACAGACAGTCACCCGGAGGAAACCCACGCAGACACAGAGAGAACACACCACACTCCTCACAGACAGTCACCCGGAGGAAGCCCACGCAGACACAGGGAGAACACACCACACTCCTCACAGACAGTCACCCGGAGTAAACCCACACAGACACAGGGAGAACACACCACACTCCTCACAGACAGTCACCCGGAGGAAACCCACACAGACACAGGGAGAACACACCACACTCCTCACAGACAGTCACCCGGAGGAAGCCCACACAGACACAGGGAGAACACACCACACTCCTCACAGTCACCCGGAGGAAACCCATGCAGACACAGGGAGAACACACCACACTCCTCACAGACAGTCACCCGGAGGAAACCCACGCAGACACAGGGAGAACACACCACACTCCTCACAGACAGTCACCCAGAGTAAACCCACACAGACAGAGTGAGAACACACCACACTCCTCACAGACAGTCACCCGGAGGAAGCCCACACAGACACAGGGAAACACACCACACTCCTCACAGACAGTCACCTGGAGGAAACCCACGCAGACACTGGGAGAACACACCACACTCCTCACAGACAGTCACCCGGAGTAAACCCACACAGACACAGGGAGAACACACCACACTCCTCACAGACAGTCACCCGGAGGAAACCCACGCAGACACTGGGAGAACACACCACACTCCTCACAGACAGTCACCCGGAGTAAACCCACACAGACACAGGGAGAACACACCACACTCCTCACAGACAGTCACCCGGAGGAAACCCACGCAGACACAGGGAGAACACACCACACTCCTCACAGACAGTCACCCGGAGGAAACCCACGCAGACACTGGGAGAACACACCACACTCCTCACAGACAGTCACCCGGAGTAAACCCACACAGACACAGGGAGAACACACCACACTCCTCACAGACAGTCACCCGGAGGAAGCCCTCACAGACACAGGGAGAACACACCACACTCCTCACAGACAGTCACCCGGAGGAAGCCCTCACAGACACAGAGAGAACACACCACACTCCTCACAGACAGTCACCCGGAGGAAGCCCACGCAGACACAGGGAGAACACACCACACTCCTCACAGACAGTCACCCGGAGGAAGCCCACGCAGACACAGGGAGAACACACCACACTCCTCACAGACAGTCACCCGGAGGAAACCCACACAGACACAGGGAGAACACACCACACTCCTCACAGACAGTCACCCGGAGGAAACCCACACAGACACAGGGAGAACACACCACACTCCTCACAGACAGTCACCCGGAGGAACTCCACGCAGACACAGGGAGAACACACCACACTCCTCACAGACAGTCACCCGGAGGAAACCCACGCAGACACAGGGAGAACACACCACACTCCTCACAGACAGTCACCCGGAGGAAACCCACGCAGACACAGAGAGAACACACCACACTCCTCACAGACAGTCACCCGGAGGAAGCCCACGCAGACACAGGGAGAACACACCACACTCCTCACAGACAGTCACCCGGAGTAAACCCACACAGACGCAGGGAGAACACACCACACTCCTCACAGACAGTCACCCGGAGGAAACCCACACAGACACAGGGAGAACACACCACACTCCTCACAGACAGTCACCCGGAGGAAACCCACGCAGACACTGGGAGAACACACCACACTCCTCACAGACAGTCACCCGGAGGAAACCCACGCAGACACTGGGAGAACACACCACACTCCTCACAGACAGTCACCCGGAGGAAACCCACGCAGACACAGGGAGAACACACCACACTCCTCACAGACAGTCACCCGGAGGAAACCCACGCAGACACAGGGAGAACACACCACACTCCTCACAGACAGTCACCCGGAGGAAACCCACGCAGACACAGAGAGAACACACCACACTCCTCACAGACAGTCACCCGGAGGAAGCCCACGCAGACACAGGGAGAAAACACCACACTCCTCACAGACAGTCACCCGGAGGAAACCCACACAGACACAGGGAGAACACACCACACTCCTCACAGACAGTCACCCGGAGGAAACCCACACAGACACAGGGAGAACACACCACACTCCTCACAGACAGTCACCCGGAGGAAGCCCACACAGACACAGGGAGAACACACCACACTCCTCACAGACAGTCACCCGGAGGAAACCCATGCAGACACAGGGAGAACACACCACACTCCTCACAGACAGTCACCCGGAGGAAACCCACGCAGACACAGGGAGAACACACCACACTCCTCACAGACAGTCACCCGGAGTAAACCCACACAGACACAGTGAGAACACACCACACTCCTCACAGACAGTCACCCGGAGGAAGCCCACACAGACACAGGGAAACACACCACACTCCTCACAGACAGTCACCTGGAGGAAACCCACGCAGACACTGGGAGAACACACCACACTCCTCACAGACAGTCACCCGGAGTAAACCCACACAGACACAGGGAGAACACACCACACTCCTCACAGACAGTCACCCGGAGGAAACCCACGCAGACACTGGGAGAACACACCACACTCCTCACAGACAGTCACCCGGAGTAAACCCACACAGACACAGGGAGAACACACCACACTCCTCACAGACAGTCACCCGGAGGAAACCCACGCAGACACTGGGAGAACACACCACACTCCTCACAGACAGTCACCCGGAGTAAACCCACACAGACACAGGGAGAACACACCACACTCCTCACAGACAGTCACCCGGAGGAAACCCACGCAGACACAGGGAGAACACACCACACTCCTCACAGACAGTCACCCAGAGGAAACCCACGCAGACACTGGGAGAACACACCACACTCCTCACAGACAGTCACCCGGAGTAAACCCACACAGACACAGGGAGAACACACCACACTCCTCACAGACAGTCACCCGGAGGAAGCCCTCACAGACACAGGGAGAACACACCACACTCCTCACAGACAGTCACCCGGAGGAAACCCACGCAGACACAGGGAGAACACACCACACTCCTCACAGACAGTCACCCGGAGGAAACCCACGCAGACACAGAGAGAACACACCACACTCCTCACAGACAGTCACCCAGAGGAAGCCCACGCAGACACAGGGAGAACACACCACACTCCTCACAGACAGTCACCCGGAGTAAACCCACACAGACACAGGGAGAACACACCACACTCCTCACAGACAGTCACCCGGAGGAAACCCACACAGACACAGGGAGAACACACCACACTCCTCACAGACAGTCACCCGGAGGAAGCCCACACAGACACAGGGAGAACACACCACACTCCTCACAGACAGTCACCCGGAGGAAACCCATGCAGACACAGAGAGAACACACCACACTCCTCACAGACAGTCACCCGGAGGAAACCCACGCAGACACTGGGAGAACACACCACACTCCTCACAGACAGTCACCCGGAGGAAACCCACGCAGACACAGGGAGAACACACCACACTCCTCACAGACAGTCACCCGGAGGAAACCCACGCAGACACAGGGAGAACACACCACACTCCTCACAGACAGTCACCCGGAGGAAACCCACGCAGACACAGAGAGAACACACCACACTCCTCACAGACAGTCACCCGGAGGAAGCCCACGCAGACACAGGGAGAAAACACCACACTCCTCACAGACAGTCACCCGGAGGAAACCCACACAGACACAGGGAGAACACACCACACTCCTCACAGACAGTCACCCGGAGGAAACCCACACAGACACAGGGAGAACACACCACACTCCTCACAGACAGTCACCCGGAGGAAGCCCACACAGACACAGGGAGAACACACCACACTCCTCACAGACAGTCACCCGGAGGAAACCCATGCAGACACAGGGAGAACACACCACACTCCTCACAGACAGTCACCCGGAGGAAACCCACGCAGACACAGGGAGAACACACCACACTCCTCACAGACAGTCACCCGGAGGAAACCCACGCAGACACAGGGAGAACACACCACACTCCTCACAGACAGTCACCCGGAGTAAACCCACACAGACACAGTGAGAACACACCACACTCCTCACAGACAGTCACCCGGAGGAAGCCCACACAGACACAGGGAAACACACCACACTCCTCACAGACAGTCACCTGGAGGAAACCCACGCAGACACTGGGAGAACACACCACACTCCTCACAGACAGTCACCCGGAGTAAACCCACACAGACACAGGGAGAACACACCACACTCCTCACAGACAGTCACCCGGAGGAAACCCACGCAGACACTGGGAGAACACACCACACTCCTCACAGACAGTCACCCGGAGTAAACCCACACAGACACAGGGAGAACACACCACACTCCTCACAGACAGTCACCCGGAGGAAACCCACGCAGACACTGGGAGAACACACCACACTCCTCACAGACAGTCACCCGGAGTAAACCCACACAGACACAGGGAGAACACACCACACTCCTCACAGACAGTCACCCGGAGGAAACCCACGCAGACACAGGGAGAACACACCACACTCCTCACAGACAGTCACCCGGAGGAAACCCACGCAGACACTGGGAGAACACACCACACTCCTCACAGACAGTCACCCGGAGTAAACCCACACAGACACAGGGAGAACACACCACACTCCTCACAGACAGTCACCCGGAGGAAGCCCTCACAGACACAGGGAGAACACACCACACTCCTCACAGACAGTCACCCGGAGGAAACCCACGCAGACACAGGGAGAACACACCACACTCCTCACAGACAGTCACCCGGAGGAAACCCACGCAGACACAGAGAGAACACACCACACTCCTCACAGACAGTCACCCAGAGGAAGCCCACGCAGACACAGGGAGAACACACCACACTCCTCACAGACAGTCACCCGGAGTAAACCCACACAGACACAGGGAGAACACACCACACTCCTCACAGACAGTCACCCGGAGGAAACCCACACAGACACAGGGAGAACACACCACACTCCTCACAGACAGTCACCCGGAGGAAGCCCACACAGACACAGGGAGAACACACCACACTCCTCACAGACAGTCACCCGGAGGAAACCCATGCAGACACAGAGAGAACACACCACACTCCTCACAGACAGTCACCCGGAGGAAGCCCACGCAGACACAGGGAGAACACACCACACTCCTCACAGACAGTCACCCGGAGTAAACCCACACAGACACAGGGAGAACACACCACACTCCTCACAGACAGTCACCCGGAGGAAACCCACGCAGACACGGGGAGAACACACCACACTCCTCACAGACTGTCACCCGGAGGAAACCCACACAGACACAGGGAGAACACACCACACTCCTCACAGACAGTCACCCGGAGGAAACCCACGCAGACACAGGGAGAACACACCACACTCCTCACAGACAGTCACCCGGAGGAAACCCACGCAGACACAGGGAGAACACACCACACTCCTCACAGACAGTCACCCGGTGGAAGCCCACAAAGACACAGGGAGAACACACCACACTCCTCACAGACAGTCACTCGGAGGAAACCCATGCAGACACAGGGAGAACACACCACACTCCTCACAGACAGTCACACGGAGGAAGCCCACGCAGACACAGGGAGAACACACCACACTCCTCACAGACAGTCACCCGGAGGAAACCCACGCAGACACAGAGAGAACACACAACACTCCTCACAGACAGTCACCCGGAGGAAACCCTCACAGACACAGGGAGAACACACCACACTCCTCACAGACAGTCACCCGGAGGAAACCCACGCAGACACTGGAAGAACACACCACACTCCTCACAGACAGTCACCCGGAGGAAACCCACGCAGACACAGGGAGAACACACCACACTCCTCACAGACAGTCACCCGGAGGAAACCCACGCAGACACAGGGAGAACACACCACACTCCTCACAGACAGTCACCCGGAGGAAACCCATGCAGACACAGAGAGAACACACCACACTCCTCACAGACAGTCACCCGGAGGAAACCCATGCAGACACAGAGAGAACACACCACACTCCTCACAGACAGTCACCCGGAGGAAGCCCACGCAGACACAGGGAGAACACACCACACTCCTCACAGACAGTCACCCGGAGTAAACCCACACAGACACAGGGAGAACACACCACACTCCTCACAGACAGTCACCCGGAGGAAACCCACGCAGACACGGGGAGAACACACCACACTCCTCACAGACTGTCACCCGGAGGAAACCCACACAGACACAGGGAGAACACACCACACTCCTCACAGACAGTCACCCGGAGGAAACCCACGCAGACACAGGGAGAACACACCACACTCCTCACAGACAGTCACCCGGAGGAAACCCACGCAGACACAGGGAGAACACACCACACTCCTCACAGACAGTCACCCGGTGGAAGCCCACAAAGACACAGGGAGAACACACCACACTCCTCACAGACAGTCACCCGGAGGAAACCCATGCAGACACAGGGAGAACACACCACACTCCTCACAGACAGTCACACGGAGGAAGCCCACGCAGACACAGGGAGAACACACCACACTCCTCACAGACAGTCACCCGGAGGAAACCCACGCAGACACAGAGAGAACACACAACACTCCTCACAGACAGTCACCCGGAGGAAACCCACGCAGACACAGGGAGAACACACCACACTCCTCACAGACAGTCACCCGGAGGAAACCCACGCAGACACTGGAAGAACACACCACACTCCTCACAGACAGTCACCCGGAGGAAACCCACGCAGACACAGGGAGAACACACCACACTCCTCACAGACAGTCACCCGGAGGAAACCCACGCAGACACAGGGAGAACACACCACACTCCTCACAGAAAGTCACCCGGAGGAAACCCACGCAGACACAGGGAGAACACACCACACTCCTCACAGAAAGTCACCCGGAGGAAACCCACGCAGACACAGAGAGAACACACCACACTCCTCACAGACAGTCACCCGGAGGAAACCCATGCAGACACAGAGAGAACACACCACACTCCTCACAGACAGTCACCCGGAGGAAACCCACGCAGACACAGGGAGAACACACCACACTCCTCACAGAAAGTCACCCGGAGGAAACCCACGCAGACACAGGGAGAACACACCACACTCCTCACAGACAGTCACCCGGAGGAAACCCACGCAGACACAGAGAGAACAAACCACACTCCTCACAGAAAGTCACCCGGAGGAAACCCACGCAGACACAGGGAGAACACACCGCACTCCTCACAGAAAGTCACCCGGAGGAAACCCACGGAGCTGTGTGACTGAGACACCACCTGCTGCACCACTGTGCCGCCCTAATTGAAAAAAATATCTGGTATAATTGACATAACACGTGAAATGTTAGCCATTTAAAAAATAATTTATGTCACCCTTCTAGTAGGAAAAAAGTATTTGAGAGAAAAAAAAATTTACAAGTGATACTCAACAGTTATTGGTTTATAAAACTGGCAGAAGCCAATAAATAATGTGGAGCTTAGTCTCAGGAACATCTTTATATCATTTTATTTCATCGTGCCCATCTGTGAGGGCTTCCGTGTCCAAGCATGAAGAGCAGGGACAAAATGTGATGTGTAAACCTCGCAGAGTGAGATTTGTCAATCACAATGCAGACATTCTACACAAACCATCTTTTTATAAAACATCCAAGCTACATTAAAGATGACATTTATTTGATCTGTCTCACAACAGCAGCTCATAAAATTATGCTGTGATTTTGAAGATTTAATCGCACCCTGGATTGGTGGCTGACTAAAGAGTCAGAGCTGGAGAGTGAATCAAGGAAGAAACAATATTCTGAGCAGATACGAGGTGGAGAAGTGTTCAGTCCCAAAAATCCAAACCCAACATGTGAATACACAATGAATAAACGACGTATAACACAATCGCTGACGTTGTCCGTTAGAGACTGTTTGTTTGCTACATCACTGAGCTGTGCTAGTGGAAAAGCTACCAGGCAAAAGACAAGGCTAGTTTATTTATAGAGCACCTTTCATACACAGGGGCAGCTCAAAGTGCTTTATAATAAAGAACAGAGTTAAATTAAGAGCAAGAATAAAAATTATTAAAATAATTTCAAACAATTAAAATGGGCGGTGGCACTGTGGCGCAGCAGGTAGGTGTCGCAGTCACACAGCTCCAGGGGCCTGGAGGTTGTGGGTTCGATTCCCGCTCCATGTGACTGTCTGTGAGGAGTGTGGTGTGTTCTCCCTGTGTCTGCGTGGGTTTCCTCCGGGTGACTGTCTGTGAGGAGTGTGGTGTGTTCTCCCTGTGTTTGCGTGGGTTTCCTCCGGGTGACTGTCTGTGAGGAGTGTGGTGTGTTCTCTCTGTGTCTGCGTGGGTTTCCTCCGGGTGCTCCGGTTTCCTCCCACAGTCCAAAAACACACGTTGGTAGGTGGATTGGCGGCTCAAAAGTGTCCGTAGGTGTGAGTGTGTGAGTGAATGTGTGTTGCCCTGTGAAGGACTGACGCCCCCTCCAGGGTGTATTCCCGCCTTGCGCCCAATGATTCCAGATAGGCTCTGGACCCACCGCGACCCTGAACTGGATAAGGGTTACAGACAATGAATGAATGAATGAAAACAATTAAAATAATGCAATTAAAGAAAGCACAAACATTGTAAAAGAAAACATGATTAAAATGATACAATAAAAGAAAAAACTAATGTGCTGCTACAGAATAAAAAGTGAAGAGTATTTTCAACTGAGCTGTATGAAGTATGGTTGGGTAGAGGAGGTCCAATGCCGCAGGAAACCCATTATTTGTCAACAATAAACCTGACAAAAAAATCTGAATGAAACTAAATGTGCAAAACTTTGAAATATGTTTTTGCTGTGTCACTGTCATATGCACTTGGTGTAAAGGGCGACACTGATTTCCTACACTGAGGGTTAGCTTTACATCACTTGGTATTGGTTGAATTAAGGGGATATTCTTCGTTTTACAGCACATCAAACAGGGACCCACTGGAGCAAGTGACATTATTCTACTCCCAGGTCCAGTTCCAACACTCCCAGGTCCATTATAGACCACCATTTAGACTGTGGACAGAGGTGTGCATGGACACTCTTACCTGTCTGTGAATAAGCAGCTAGGACTTTTTCTCCCATGAATATCTTTAAAAGATCCTGTGGACTCTGCTGTAGTCCTGTGATTGTTTCCGAGTAGTTGGAATATCCTTCACTGTCCTCATGCATTAATTAACCTTGGGTACACAACACCTTGTCACTGGTTTGTGGTTGGTTTCTTATCTGGACCACTGCCGAAAGTTCTCATCATTTCTGACAGTGACCATTCAGGGCCAACTGGACTGGTTCTAATAAAGAGCCCTCAGATCTTCATGCCTGACCATTTCTCTGGCAACTAACACCTTGAGAACCAACTATTCACTTACCATAGTTATACCGTTTTTCTTTTGGACTGAGGGAGGAAACCGGAGACGCCGGAGGACACCCACACAGGCACGGGGAGAACATGGACACTCCACCCAGATGGGACTTGAACCCTGCTAAGCATTAAGCCACCGTGCCGCCTTATAACACTACGTTAACACTAATAATTATTATTATTATTATTATTATTATTATTATTATTATTATTATTATTATTATTATTATTATTATTATTATTATTATTATTGTTGTTGTTATTATTATTATTATTATTATGGGCGGCACGGTGGCGCAGCAGGTATTGTCGCAGTCACACAGCTCCAGGGGCCTGGAGGTTCTGGGTTCGATTCCCATACCGGGTGACTGTCTGTGAGGAGTTGGTGTGTTCTCCCCGTGTCCCCGTGGGTTTCCTCCAGGAGACTGTCTGTGAGGAGTGTGGTGTGTTCTCTCTGTGTCTGCGTGGGTTTCCTCCGGGTGACTGTCTGTGAGGAGTTGTTGTGTTCTCCCTGTGTCTGTGTGGGTTTCCTCCGGGTGACTGTCTGTGAGGAGTGTGGTGTGTTCTCTCTGTGTCTGCGTGGGTTTCCTCCGGGTGACTGTCTGTGAGGAGTGTGGTGTGTTCTCTCTGTGTCTGCGTGGGTTTCCTCCGGGTGACTGTCTGTGAGGAGTGTGGTGTGTTCTCTCTGTGTCTGCGTGGGTTTCCTCCGGGTGACTGCCTGTGAAGAGTGTGGTGTGTTCTCTCTGTGTCTGCGTGGGTTTCCTCCGGGTGACTGTCTGTGAGGAGTTGTTGTGTTCTCTCTGTGTCTGTGTGGGTTTCCTCTGGGTGCTCCGGTTTCCTCCCACAGTCCAAAAACACACATTGGTAGGTGGATTGGCGACTGAAAATTGTCCGTATGTGTGTGTGAGAGTGTGTGTTGCCCTGTGAAGGACTGGCGTCCCCTCCAGGGTGTATTCTTGCCTTGCGCCCAATGATTCCAGGTAGGCTCTGGACCCACCGCGACCCTAAACTGGATAAGCGCTTACAGATAATGAATGAATTCTTATTATTATTACTAACATCTCATATTCTAATTCTAATTACAGTGATCAGAATATCACTATCATAGTGATCAGTGATAGTGATCAGTTTAATGAATGTGATTAAACCTGTATTTTATGATATCTAATAGATTCCAGATCTTGAAATGCTTTATTGTTATGATTCACTAATTATTTGCCTCATTTGTGATTCACTGGTGTATGTTATACACATGGGACATACCCTTTGTTTTTGTTTATTCCTCTTGGCGTGCTCTCTCTCCTGCTCTCCTCTCTCCCTCTCCTTCTCCTCTTCCTCCCAGCGGGCTGCTATGGCCGCCTCCAGACGAGCAACTTCATCCTGCTTCTCACGCCACTGCTGCACCTTCACACAGACGCACACGTACACAGACAAGGGCATATAAAACATAGATAAACAAGCATTAAAATCCACACGATAAATGACACACAGAGTGAGTGACAGGTGGGTTTAGCAGCTGTCTCCCTGCAGAGTGAGTTGCACTGAAGTGTTGAGACTCAAACTTGCAAATCGATCTACTAATCCATTACCAAAGCTTTGTAAATCCTCACACACACACCTTGGCACATTTGCAGTAGGAACATCCTCAGCCCAGGGGGTCTAGAGAGGGGGAATCAACACCTCCTGTATTGTCTTGTGAATTGTGTTTAACAGGATACAATTTGAGGCCGGTGGCAATATTCACACATGCGTTCCTTCAGTTCACATTATGCATGAGCCATTTCCACTAACTATATCCTTCACTTTGCATGCTTTACAAGGCAGGTGTAAACACTGCCTATCACTCAGAGCCTCTAGTCACAATTTATTTTTTCATGTGCTGGCTGGTGGCCCATGCCTCAGTTTATCTCTATGATATTTACAAAAACATTTTGTTGGTGTTTATCCTCCTCAGTGACTGTGGTGGTCACCTACCCCCCTCTGAAAGATCCCCTTCCTAAGGTCTTAAATGTAAACATAGTAACAGGTAGCAGTTTGTATGGTCCAATCGGCCTTTTGCAAATTAGCACAACACACAACCATCACTAGGGTTCTTTGTGAAGTTTTCCCTCACAGTTCTTATCTATGAAACAAGTAACAGGTTTAAAAATGTATTTAAATAGTAAAGTATTAAATAGCCGCTAGGGTTGGACGGTATAACAACAATGCATGTACCGTGGAGCTTAAAAATGTGGGCGGTATTTACGGCGTTGGTGTGGTGTGTCAAATTTCTGTTCTGTGTCTTTAAAAATCTGCTAAAATGCTCATGTGCATTTAAGAGAGCCACAGGGAGGGGGCGCTGTGGGAGCTCAAAGACTGCTGATGTCACAGTGTGAAAACAAGTGGAGAAAAACACAAGCCTAAATTTAGCACTGACTTTGGGTTAAAAGAGAGTGGAATAAAGCTGTAAACAGACAAAATACACAGGGATATGGCTTTATCCTCTAAATAAGTGTGTTTTGAACCTTAGTTCACTGAAACATCTGCTGTGGTGTGTGCTAAACACAAGCGCCTGTTAGCGCCAGTTTCTTATTTCCAGACTTTTCTGTTCCTCCAGCACCAGTTGCTGAAGTTTGCTCTCTCTCAGAAATGGGTTTTTATCGTCAACTCGTGTCTGTCTGCACTTTCGGGCTGTGTTTAGCTTAATTCACTCGAGCACCCTCCCCATGGTAATACCGTATACGGCGATAATATTTTGAGGCGGTACGGAAAATGTGGATACCACCCATCCTTAATAGCCGCCCTCCTGAATATGCAGGAGCATGTGATTTAGTGAGTGAGTTCCAGTAAATGAGTGAGTGAGTGAGTTACAAGTCAATCCCATGAGGTGCTTCACATTTAAAAATTCTCACAAATATGATTCCAACATTTTATGAGCCTGGAGGTCCTAATCGGTGCAGGGGTCTATGTCTATCTAGCCCTAATGCAAGGACATCAAAGAGAGCTAACAGTGTGGCACTGATGTGAAGCCCCACCACTCCCCATCCCTTGTGGAAAACCTAAACACAGTGAATTGAGTGAGAAGGTGAATGAATGAGGGATTTAGTCAGGTCAGTAACGTGATTTGCATCTAACAATTAGTAATATAATTATGCATCTTTGTAAATTAAATGCAGTAAATGAGAACAGCCAGGAAAATGAACAAATCCCAAACATGCTCCTGCCCTGGGTTTTATTCAGCTAGCCATGCCTCTTCATAAAGGAACATGCTGTTAGTGACACGCAAACAGCCAATTATTTAACAGGTTTATCACTCTCCGAACGGGTCAAAACCAGAGAGAGGGAACCAACTTGTCCTCCTTGCTTGCTGTTTTAAATAAAATCATGTGTAGCATCTAAAAGTTATTTTAAAGACATGTTTGTGCACTTGGAAGTTATAAACTACATGACACAACAGATAGTTCTGGCCATGCAATCTGATTGGTTGAGAAGTGTGGCTTTGTCATAACCACGGTTATAACCCTCCACTGAGCTAACAACTTAGATTATGCTGCAGCTCTCATTAAAGGAACACTATGTAATATTTTTTACCTCAGTTTACAGCTTCAGAATAGTTAAGATGTTTCATCGACCTGTAATAGGGCATTTGTTGCTACTCTGGGCTTGGCACTGCAGAAAATGCACTAGGTAACTATTGAGGAAGGGTAGAAACAACTCCGTTCACGTCCCCATTGATTTACACCCCATGAATTACACCAGGGAAAGCTCCAAGACCTAATCTAATATAGTGTTCCTTTAAGACATTTTTCACCAGTAAATAAAGTAAATTAAGTTATTATCAGGTCACGTTTCACACCATTAAAATGTATTCAATTTATTTTGAGATTTCTGCTCAGTTTTCTTTGATTCTATATTACACAACTTTATTTCGTACTTTAAAGAGATCCTTTAATGTTTGTTTCTTTAATGCCTCATATTGATAAAAGTCCATTTACTTCAAGTAAATATTACCCCTTTTCTTTATATGATGTGTATATCAAGTCTAGAACATTCCTTTATCTTACATTTTTATTTCGGCAAAATTATGAGTGTGTTTTTCATTGCTGTGTTGAAATAATTCCCGTTTTCTCTTGATAAATAATGTCATTGTATTTAAGGTGTTGACATACAGCATTTTACCCTGATCTTATTAAAAAGGTCATTAAAAAATATCAATAATTGTACATATATATATTCCCACATATGTGGGGCGTGATTCATTTGCCTGATTAGTTCCTTGATTAACACATTACAATAATTAGCATGTGTTTACCTGTGATTGCCACTTTGTGAGAATAAAGACCAACTGCTGCTCTAGTAAATGATGTTTGCTGCATGTTTGGGGCTTTTGGCTGAGAAAGATTGTGGCTATTTTTACGTGCTCTGCGAACTCAATCAAAGGCCAGACCAGGGCAGGAATTAAACTGTAGTTTTATGCCTGAGGTGAGCTCTGTGCTAATGAGTACCTTCAGCAGAGGAAATCCCAGCTGTCTTCCACCAATAAGCATTAACAATAATTACAAACTGTGCACTTCAGAAATTCCAATGTGGCTGTTTTTATGCTTCAGGACTGACCACTGCTGCCTCAACGTGATGGGGTCTTGTGGGTCGGGCCCTTTGGCATTAGCAGGAGAATTTTTTCAACAAACACTTTGTAGATTTAAATACAAAGTCCAGTAATATAATCAGGAGCCAGTAGATGTCAAGTCACGAGTCAGTCACAGTTTAAACCAACAATGAGTGTCTGTGAAGCAGAATCTGACGGAGTTATCAACATTACGTTATTCAAGCTAAGGTTGTTAAAGCAGGGGAGGTTTAAAGGACTGCCTAATTCAGTGGTTCCCAAAATTTGAGGACTGCTAACAAAAGATGGACAGGTCTGTGAGAGCTAACCCTGCAGCAGATGATGAGTTTTCTCAAGCCACAACTTCCAAAGGGAAAAGAATAAAATATGACGAGGCACATCTCAGAGCAACTCACACCAGTCACTGAAGAGAAGAGGGGGTTAAATGGGGCAGTTTTGTAGAGAGTAAATGAGCAGGTTTCAGGCTTTTTCTCTCAGGAAGAAGTTTTATTATTTATTTTTTGTGCAGAGAAGCAATTAGGAGCAAATACGTTTAACAATGACTTAAGCTCAATCACTTTATTTGAGTTTTATTTTATAAGCAGCTGCAGTTTTGTATAAATTTATAAATAAATTCCAGTGGAGCTTGGAATAAAAGATGTGCATGTGTCAGTAAAGGGGGGTGGGGGGTGAGGGGTGGAGGTGAAAGGGGGCGTGAAAATATTCTCATTTACAAAAGGGGCATGGCAGAAAATGTTTGGGAACCATTGGCGTAACTGATTTTTACGGAATGAAATGTGTAAAATCCCCTAGTGTTTACACAGTTGAAATGTTGTATGGTGACTCCAGCGTTGCACTAAAGACAATGCACTCAATATCAACCCCTTTAACATGTTTTCCTGTCACTTGAAGTGGATTTCAGGTGGATACTGGAAGTACTGAGGGTGCTCTGGGTTCTGACAATTACAATAGGTCCTTTACACTGCAGTTATGACTGGTACACTATTAAAACCCCAACTAATACTAAACGGCAATGACAGATCTCATTCATAACCCCTTTGATATTTTACATACTGAATAATATGCACTTGGCTGAATCAGGACTGGCATTTTAGAAGTTAATCATGGCTCTAGTAATTGTTAAAACTGTCAACCATGTTTTCACATGACATTCATTTTTTCTCAAATTTAGAAACCTGACAAAACATTTTGTAAAAATTGTGGATTCAAATATTTCAATCTAGACACATTTGTATCTGTAAGCTGAAGAAATTTTGCTGATGCATTGTTTAGAGGAGGAGCGGCACGGTGGCGCAGCAGGTAGGTGTCGCAGTCACACAGCTCCAGGGGCCTGGAGGTTGTGGGTTCGATTCCCGCTCCGGGTGACTGTCTGTGAGGAGTGTGGTGTGTTCTCCCTGTGTCTGCGTGGGTTTCCTCCGGGTGACTGTCTGTGAGGAGTGTGGTGTGTTCTCCCCGTGTCTGCGTGGGTTTCCTCCGGGTGACTGTCTGTGAGGAGTGTGGTGTGTTCTCCCTGTGTCTGCGTGGGTTTCCTCCGGGTGACTGTCTGTGAGGAGTGTGGTGTGTTCTCCCCGTGTCTGTGTGGGTTTCCTCTGGGTGACTGTCTGTGAGGAGTGTGGTGTGTTCTCCCCGTGTCTGCGTGGGTTTCCTCCGGGTGACTGTCTGTGAGGAGTGTGGTGTGTTCTCCCTGTGTCTGCGTGGGTTTCCTCCGGGTGACTGTCTGTGAGGAGTGTGGTGTGTTCTCCCTGTGTCTGCGTGGGTTTCCTCTGGGTGACTGTCTGTGAGGAGTGTGGTGTGTTCTCCCCGTGTCTGTGTGGGTTTCCTCTGGGTGACTGTCTGTGAGGAGTGTGGTGTGTTCTCTCTGTGTCTGCGTGGGTTTCCTCCGGGTGACTGTCTGTGAGGAGTGTGGTGTGTTCTCTCTGTGTCTGCGTGGGTTTCCTCCGGGTGACTGTCTGTGAGGAGTGTGGTGTGTTCTCTCTGTGTCTGCGTGGGTTTCCTCCGGGTGCTCCGGTTTCCTCCCACACTCCAAAAACACACGTTGGTACGTGGATTGGTGACTCTAAAGTGTCCGTAGGTGTGAGTGTGTGAGTGAATGTGTGTGTGTTGCCCTGTGAAGGACTGGTGCCCCCTCCACGGTGTGTTCCCGCCTTGCGCCCAATGATTCCAGGTAGGCTCTGGACCCACCGCGACCCTGAACTGGATAAGGGTTACAGATAATGAATGAATTGTTTAGAGGACATTTTTGTGGAAAGACAAAATCAATCTTCCATGTTTATGTAGTTTGCAGACTTTAGAAACGAAAAGGAAAATGATGCACAGAGTCGGCCCATGGACACAATACAAATCAAAAGTTAACGTAGTTATGAATGTAATCATGTATAATCACATGTGTAATCATTTATATAGAATTCCTAAGGAACACAAGACACAACAGGTATTTTCTACTTCATTTGCTCTAATTCAACAGTGAACAACTCAGAAACAGTCATTAACTGAGAGCTTGTGTATTTTAAGCGTGCCAGCGTCTCTTTCATCGGAGCTGAACCCTGTTCTAACGTGTGTGAGCCACAGTGGTTGGTGTGGTAGACATTAGAGGCGTGTGGCAGCTTGCGAGAGTGCGGCAGAGCGCTTCTGCTTAACGCCGGTGAGAAGGAACAGACGCAACAATCTGTTCAGCGCTCTGATGAGCCTCTCGGCCGCTTCACACTTCCACTGTGCAGAACCTCAATGTGTTCTCAGCAACAGCTTGCCATCAAACACACATTTTTCAAAAGCGTTGGGGAATCTGCCACGGTCCACGGCCCAGCGCGCTGACAGCCGCTGCGAGAGACCAGGAAAACTTCCAGAACCAATTTCAGCTCTGTCTGAAGAAGAAAAAGAAAAAGAAACCCAACACTAGGCTCCACAGTGCTAAATAAAACCCACATCAGCCACAAATCTTAACAAAGAGCCCTTCTTTAGATCAATACTCATTTTTTTTTGCTGCAGCAATCCCTCAATTTGTTTTTTTTTTGTTGTTCTGTTTTGGCTGTAATTTTTTATGTTATGTAATGGCAAAGCCAAGAGCAAGAAAAGCTTACACCTAGACAGAGAGAGAGAGAGAGAGAGAGAGAGAGAGAGAGAGAGAGAGAGGTGGGGGTAACTGGTCCCATAATTGCACCATCAATCATGCTCTTCCCTGACCCAGATAAGACAGCACAGTGCCAGGGGAAGGGAACTACAGAAAGGTAACATTTTACACACACACACACACACACACACACACACACACACACACAAACATTTATCTCAATTTCTCCACATTAGAAACAATCAAAAACTCTCAGCATGTAAAATTTACTCATTATAATATAGATGTCATTGTTTATTGTATAAAATTCCTCGTTATAATCAAATATTTCCCAAATTCAAAATCAGTTCGTTATAAAATTACACACTTCTGCTGGACAGAGTTAGACTCCGCTTATTTCCGTTGCTTGTTTGATACATTACAAACGCATCAGTCTCATCTATGAATTAACACAGTTCACAGCTTCAAACGAAACTAAAACCTACATGTAGCACATTATTAGAGTAACGTTGTCTACAACTCTTAAATCTGACCAACGAGTGCAGAGCAGCCGTAGCCTTAATACCGACGTGAGCTTGAGACTAGAGTATTGCCAGAGATGCCAAGGCTGGTAACCTCCAAACTGCTCTGCTCCGGCTGTGTATTCACTGCTCCTAGTGTGTGTTTGTGTGTTCACTGCTCCTAGCGTGTGTTTGTGTGTTCACTGCCCCTAGCGTGCGTTTGTGTGTTCACTGCTCCTAGCGTGTGTTTGTGTGTTCACTGCTCCTAGCGTGTGTTTGTGTGTTCACTGCTCCTAGCGTGCGTTTGTGTGTTCACTGCCCCTAGCGTGCGTTTGTGTGTTCACTGCCCCTAGCGTGCGTTTGTGTGTTCACTGCTCCTAGCGTGTGTTTGTGTGTTCACTGCTCCTAGCGTGCGTTTGTGTGTTCACTGCCCCTAGCGTGTGTTTGTGTGTTCACTGCTCCTAGCGTGTGTTTGTCTGTTCACTGCTCCTAGTGTGCGTTTGTGTGTTCACTGCCCCTAGCGTGCGTTTGTGTGTTCACTGCTCCTAGCGTGCGTTTGTGTGTTCACTGCCCCTAGCGTGTGTTTGTGTGTACACTGCTCCTAGTGTGTTTGTCTGTTCACTGCTCCTAGTGTGCGTTTGTGTGTTCACTGCCCCTAGCGTGCGTTTGTGTGTTCACTGCCCCTAGCGTGCGTTTGTGTGTTCACTGCTCCTAGCGTGTGTTTGTGTGTTCACTGCTCCTAGCGTGCGTTTGTGTGTTCACTGCCCCTAGCGTGTGTTTGTGTGTACACTGCTCCTAGTGTGTTTGTCTGTTCACTGCTCCTAGTGTGCGTTTGTGTGTTCACTGCCCCTAGCGTGCGTTTGTGTGTTCACTGCTCCTAGTGTGCGTTTGTGTGTTCACTGCCCCTAGCGTGTGTTTGTGTGTACACTGCTCCTAGTGTGTTTGTCTGTTCACTGCTCCTAGTGTGCGTTTGTGTGTTCACTGCCCCTAGCGTGCGTTTGTGTGTACACTGCTCCTAGCGTGTGTTTGTGTGTTCACTGCTCCTAGCGTGTGTTTGTGTGTACACTGCTCCTAGCGTGTGTTTGTGTGTTCACTGCTCCTAGCGTGCGTTTGTGTGTTCACTGCCCCTAGCGTGTGTTTGTGTGTACACTGCTCCTAGTGTGTTTGTCTGTTCACTGCTCCTAGTGTGCGTTTGTGTGTTCACTGCCCCTAGCGTGCGTTTGTGTGTTCACTGCTCCTAGCGTGTGTTTGTGTGTACACTGCTCCTAGTGTGTTTGTCTGTTCACTGCTCCTAGTGTGTGTTTGTCTGTTCACTGCTCCTAGCGTGTGTTTGTGTGTTCACTGCTCCTAGCGTGTGCTTGTGTGTACACTGCTCCTAGTGTGTGTTTGTGTGTTCACTGCTCCTAGCGTGTGTTTGGGTGTTCACTGCTCCTAGCGTGTGTTTGTGTGTTCACAGTGCGTTTGTGTGTACACTGCTCCTAGCGTGCGTTTGTGTGTTCACTGCCCCTAGCGTGCGTTTGTGTGTTCACTGCTCCTAGCGTGTGTTTGTGTGTACACTGCTCCTAGCGTGTGTTTGTGTGTACACTGCTCCTAGCGTGTGTTTGTGTGTTCACTGCTCCTAGCGTGTGTTTGTGTGTTCACTGCTCCTAGCGTGTGTTGGTGTGTTCACTGCTCCTAGCGTGTGTTTGTGTGTTCACTGCTCCTAGCGTGTGTTTGTGTGTTCACTGCTCCTAGCGTGTGTTTGTCTGTTCACTGCTCCTAGCGTGCGTTTGTGTGCTCACTGCTCCTAGCGTGCGTTTGTGTGCTCACTGCTCCTAGCGTGCGTTTGTGTGTTCACTGCTCCTAGCGTGCGTTTGTGTGTTCACTGCTCCTAGCGTGCGTTTGTGTGTTCACTGCTCCTAGTGTGTGTTTGTCTGTTCACTGCTCCTAGCGTGTGTTTGTGTGTTCACTGCTCCTAGCGTGTGCTTGTGTGTACACTGCTCCTAGCGTGTGCTTGTGTGTACACTGCTCCTAGCGTGTGTTTGTGTGTTCACTGCTCCTAGCGTGCGTTTGTGTGTTCACTGCCCCTAGCGTGCGTTTGTGTGTTCACTGCTCCTAGTGTGTGTTTGTGTGTACACTGCTCCTAGCGTGTGTTTGTGTGTACACTGCTCCTAGCGTGTGTTTGTGTGTTCACTGCTCCTAGCGTGTGTTTGTGTGTTCACTGCTCCTAGCGTGTGTTTGTGTGTTCACTGCTCCTAGCGTGTGTTTGTGTGTTCACTGCTCCTAGCGTGTGTTTGTGTGTTCACTGCTCCTAGCGTGTGTTTGTGTGTTCACTGCTCCTAGCGTGTGTTTGTGTGTTCACTGCTCCTAGCGTGTGTTTGTCTGTTCACTGCTCCTAGCGTGTGTTTGTCTGTTCACTGCTCCTAGCGTGTGTTTGTGTGCTCACTGCTCCTAGCGTGCGTTTGTGTGCTCACTGCTCCTAGCGTGCGTTTGTGTGTTCACTGCTCCTAGCGTGCGTTTGTGTGTTCACTGCTCCTAGCGTGCGTTTGTGTGTTCACTGCTCCTAGCGTGCGTTTGTGTGTACACTGCTCCTAGCGTGTGTTTGTGTGTACACTGCTCCTAGCGTGTGTTTGTGTGTTCACTGCTCCTAGCGTGTGTTTGTGTGTTCACTGCTCCTAGCGTGTGTTTGTGTGTACACTGCTCCTAGTGTGTGTTTGTGTGTTCACTGCTCCTAGCGTGTGTTTGTGTGCTCACTGCTCCTAGCGTGTGTTTGTGTGCTCACTGCTCCTAGCGTGTGTTTGTGTGTTCACTGCTCCTAGCGTGTGTTTGTGTGTTCACTGCTCCTAGCGTGTGTTTGTGTGCTCACTGCTCCTAGCGTGTGTTTGTGTGCTCACTGCTCCTAGCGTGTGTTTGTGTGTTCACTGCTCCTAGCGTGTGTTTGTGTGTTCACTGCTCCTAGCGTGTGTTTGTGTGTTCACTGCTCCTAGCGTGTGTTTGTGTGTTCACTGCTCCTAGCGTGTGTTTGTGTGTTCACTGCTCCTAGCGTGTGTTTGTGTGTTCACTGCTCCTAGCGTGTGTTTGTGTGTTCACTGCTCCTAGCGTGTGTTTGTGTGTTCACTGCTCCTAGCGTGTGTTTGTGTGTTCACTGCTCCTAGCGTGTGTTTGTGTGTACACTGCTCCTAGTGTGTGTTTGTGTGTTCACTGCCACAGATGGGCTAAACGCAGAGAAGCAATTTCCCCAAAGGAATCAATAACGTGACTCTTCTCTTCTTCTACTTCTTTTACAGTAGCTCTGTCTACACACAACATACATTCAACCAACTGTTTCAAAAGTGCTCCTCAAAATATGTGTGTTTAGGAGTGAGGCCCCTGCCTTCGCCAAAGTCTGTCCACTGTACTGTGTTCTCCCATATTTTATTTGTCCCAAACTGCATGAACACCCGTCTTTGGTTGATAGACTGCAAACACATTGCTGTAATAATATTTTTAATGACTCTCTTTGGAAACTCAATTTTCTGAGCACAAATGGAAACGGGAAATCTGCACGTCTAAAACGTCTTCGTTTAGAATTATCAAAAGCATAAACTCAGCTACATTAGTGCCATATAATACAACTATTAAATAGGGATCAATAAAATGTGAGCCGTGAAAAAGCGTGTTCACTGTGGGCCTGTGTGCTCCTTTGTGTAAACTGCAACATGCAATAAATTCCTAGATGCCGTATATAATTCATGTGCTTTAATACTAAAAGGCCTCGAAGGGGCTGTAAAACAGAAATTGAAATCTTTCACACTTTCTGCTGCTGCACCCCGTTCTGTATTGTTCTGCAGCGTGGCTTTAGAAGCAGCATTAAAACCACGCTGCTAATGAAATCTATATCTGCAAATGCCAGAATCCAATCTCAGCAGAAGCAGGGTTTCTCTTTTTTTTTTTTTTTCTACACACAGTCACACAGAAACAGAAACACACACACACACACCCACACACACACAAAAGAGTGTTTGTGCTGCTTCCGTTGGTTCTACAGAGGCGTTTAATAAGCTTCCTTGTCACTCCAGAGAAAAAGTGTCTTTTAAAAAACACAGAAAAAGAAAAGGCCACATATAAAACACACTACTGAAACAACACTCAAGACACACACACACACACAGAGAGAGAGAGAGAGAGAGAGAGAGAGAGAGAGAGAGAGAGAGAGAGAGAGAGAGAAATATAAAGGGGGAATGAGAGGAGGACAGAGGAAGTCATCATGCTTGTGTTTCCACCGATTTTGACTGACACTGTCATCTCTATTATTCACGTCTCTCACGCCTCCAGCTGCCAGTGTTGGGCTGAGAGCTGCTCCACTCTGCTTTCTTAAAAAAACAAAACAAAACACAGCTCTCTAGAGAGGTGCCACAGAGGAGCCTCTTTCAACAGTTGGTCCTTACAGAGCTATTAAAGCTGAAGTGTGCATCGGGAAGAATATTTCTTCAGTTAAAAAATATAATCCTCACGTTAATGTTCTATTTAAGCAGCGGCCTCCTGCTGCAGTGCTGGAGGACTCGTGTTTCAGTTACTGCATTATTTACACACGCCTTCCATACGATTTACTCACCCATGCCTCCGTCCAGGTCCAGAGGTGTAGACCACTGAACGAAGCAGTTTTTCTAGAGCCCTACGCTCAGCTTTGAAGGAAATAGGAGCATTCATATTTAATGTATTTTAGAGTACTGCAGACGTCATGTAATTCGACTAGGATTCTAATAAAACACTTCAGTGCGTCTGGAAATGTCAGATTACATCATGGATTATGTTTTGGAAAGTATTAAATGTACAAAGGTGTTCGAAAGAGCCATAAACACAGCGCTAGAATATAGACTACAGAAACAATGCCTCCACACAGAGTGTAGATGTAACAGAAGCGTTTAAATCAATCAATAAATAAACAGACATACAAAAAAAAAAAAACTGCAGTCGAATTAAGGGCGGCACGGTGGCGCAGCAGGTAGGTGTCGCAGTCACACAGCTCCAGGGACCTGGAGGTTGTGGGTTCGATTCCCGCTCCGGGTGACTGTCTGTGAGGAGTGTTGTGTGTTTTCCCTGTGTCTGCGTGGGTTTCCTCCGGGTGACTGTCTGTGAGGAGTGTGGTGTGTTCTCTCTGTGTCTGCGTGGGTTTCCTCCGGGTGACTGTCTGTGAGGAGTGTGGTGTGTTCTCTCTGTGTCTGCGTGGGTTTCCTCCGGGTGACTGTCTGTGAGGAGTGTGGTGTGTTCTCCCTGTGTCTGTGTGGTGTGGGTTTCCTCCGGGGAAGGACTGGCGCCCCCTCAAGGGTGTGTTCCTGCCTTGCGCCCAGTGATTCCGGGTACACACCTGACCCACTGCCGCCCTGAACTGGATAAGGGTTACAGACAATGGATGGATGAATGAATGAATTAATTAATGAATGAAAGTAGTAAAACTCCTCATGCTACCAGTGTCTCTTGCTGAACAGCTAATCTCCCAGCATCCACTGATATTTGCAGTAGGTTACTGTAATTAGGAAAAGCTCACATGTGGGTGATGTAATTACAGAAAAAAATTCCCATAATGCTTTTCAGTTCAAAGCAATGTTCTGTATTTTAATTAAACGGTAATAAATTACCTGTAAAATGACACCAACTGTTTTTCAATGTGATCAATGCCAAGTGTCCAGTATAGGGCTATAACGCCACCTAGCACTGACCCAAAGGGCATTCAGTGATGGAGCACCACACAATCCCTCAGAGATATGTTAGAGTGGTGTTTGTGATCCAGAACTAATCATTAAACATCACTACCTTATCTCACTGATGCTTTCTTTTACCTGAACGTTATCATATCTACACAGACCTCCTTCAACATCTGGTCTAAACCCGTCCCAGAGGAGCACAGGCTGAGGTGAAGATATCTAATATAAATAGAAATGTTGGATGAGCAAGTGCTCAAATATTTGGCTAATAGTCTTTGCGTCTACGATAATACAGTTGTTTTTTTCCATCAAAAATATTCTCCAGATAAACAGTTTAAACCTCTCTGATCTTGTCTTTTTGCGATGTATTGAATATATTTTTTTAAACTGCTGAAGCATTTTTGACTTTTGTATTAATGGAAAAGATAAATGGGTTCCCTTTATTCCATCACACACTGCTGTTACTCCACAATCCAAAAGGATCAAAACTGCACAAAACACCACAAGTCTAGGATTGAAGATCTCCCCTCAGGAAATGCAGTAATTTGTGTTTAATTGTGCCTCATTTGTAACCATCAGATGTGCTCATTTGTAACTAATAAGACAGAAGATAAGACAGATACTGAGAGTTCTGCGGAGAGAATCTGAATGTGATTCAAGAGCAGGAAGAATGAAAGTGTTGAGGCAGTGGAGACGCTGGAACTTGGGTCTGTGCATGGTGTTTAGACTCTGGTACAGTGTAAATGAGCCTTAAAAACCAATGGTGTACTTTTAAAATCCAGTTGTGTTCCCTAAAGTTACATTACACCCCCTTCTCCAGAAGGAGAGGTGAATATTCGTAATATTTCGTTATAGAAGAGTGTATAATAATAATAATAAAAACAAGAGACCTGGAAATGAAATGGGGCGTATGAAATTAACACAACCTATACATCTACAATAGTATAGAATATGGCAGTTATGTTCCTTAACTAAGAGTGATGCTACAGTGACAGAAAAAGGTACCATCACTGAGGCGTTTTTTTTCTCAGAGTGTGCTTCAAAGGCTTGGCTGTAGGTAACAATATGACCTCAGCTACAAGTAATAACTAATTATTTTAGTAACCATTTAAAAATACATTTTATGTTGTACTACAATTTCTAATCAAGGAGGTAGGCTAATGCAGTGTTAGGAGTCTTGCTCAAGGAAGCTTTAGGACTCTTTCATTGTTGGGAAATGAGCTGAGAAATGACTCCTACTCTTTTTGTGTGGAGGGCAGCAGTGTTAGGTTTATCCAACTGTGCTACAGAAGCAGTCATTTTAACCACTGATAAATTAAACTTTTAAAGCTGATAATAGATCACTAACTTAGCATTACTTCATTGCTACAGGACGGCTGTGCCTGCTGCATTCTCTGTCCCTAATTAGTGCAAATGTCAATTAACTGCATCCACTTATGTCTGTGAGGAGTGTGGTGTGTTCTCTCTGTGTCTTCGTGGGTTTCCTCCGGGTGACTGTCTGTGAGGAGTGTGGTGTGTTCTCCCTGTGTCTGCGTGGGTTTCCTCCGGGTGACTGTCTGTGAGGAGTGTGGTGTGTTCTCCCTGTGTCTGCGTGGGTTTACTCCGGGTGACTGTCTGTGAGGAGTGTGGTGTGTTCTCCCTGTGTCTGCGTGGGTTTCCTCCGGGTGCTCCGGTTTCCTCCCACGCTCCAAAAACACATGTTGGTAGGTGGATTGAAGACTCCAAAGTGTCTGTAGGTGTGAGCGTGTGAGTGAATGTGTGAGTGTGTGTCACCCTGTGAAGGACTGGTGCCCCCTCCAGGGTGTGTTCCTGCATTGCGCCCAGTGATTCCGGGTAGGCTCCGGATCCACCGCCGCCCTGAACTGGATAAGGGTTACACACAATGAATGAATGAATGAACATCTGGATGAATATACATATGAGGTTTTGATATATATGTCTTTCCTATGTCATCCACATTGTACAATGTACTGTGTAGTAAGTTAGTTTTGCCCACAGACAGTTTATTTAAGGCCACACAATCAGAATACATGAACATTGCTCTATGTCTTTGAAAAAACAAAAGATCATCTGTTCAAAACAACATTTGAATAGTGAAATGTCTCTAGGCAGCTTACTGATGGCTGAAACACTAGCGCTCATCATCCCTCCATCAGCCAGCACAGCTGGACCAAATAAGAGCCACCGTTACCATGGTGATGTGACAAGAAAAATAAACAAGGGCGAAGGAAAACACATCAGTGTCTAAATTTCTAAATGAAGTCATATTCCGCAGTATAGCATTCAGTCACAGTGTGTTTATGAGAGTGACAGAGAAGGATATTATGTGATGCAGGACCGAGAGTAGTCTATAGGTAAGGCCCTGAGGGGTCTATGACAACACCAGCTTCACGGTTTTTTACAACAACACTCAACATTTCTTAACACCAGTTAGAGTGTCTGACCCAGGGGTCAGATAAAAAATGAAGATATTTCTGTAGACTTCCCTCCATTTTCAAAAACACATTGATCCACACCATTTTTGAAAATATCTCCATTCATGCAGATGCAAAAGAATGATGTCTGTGAGGAGTGTGGTGTGTTCTCTCTGTGCCTGTGTGGGTTTCCTCCGGGTGACTGTCTGTGAGGAGTGTGGTTTGTTCTCCCTGTGTCTGCGTGGGTTTCCTCTGGGTGACTGTCTGTGAGGAGTGTGGTGTGTTCTCCCTGTGTCTGTGTGGGTTTCCTCCGGGTGACTGTCTGTGAGGAGTGTGGTTTGTTCTCCCTGTGTCTGCGTGGGTTTCCTCCGGGTGACCGGGTATCACATTCCTGTGATTAATCATCACAAACCATTACCTCGCATTACATAATTAAACCATGGCAGCTGTTTTTCCAGTCTAAGTTTGGATCAGCTACCATTATTTCAAACAAGTTTAGTGGACACTACAATTAAGCAATTAGCATCTACTACATACTGGGTTCTTTGGCATGAATACAAACACTGACCCATCCAAGATCACTTTGATTTTGGAAAAAGATCAACAAGAGGAAAAGATCTAAGTTACTTTGAAGTAGGGGTCAATACTGGGGCACAAACGGCAGAAGCCTGAGGCATAAAGACTTCTCAACTCTCCAGAGAATCAGTAGAACACTGACTAAAGTGACATGTGCATTTAAATCTATGGGAGAGGCTTCTATCAATAGGGTTGGGAATTGGCAATGGTCCAGATGTGTGTGTGTGTGTGTGTGTTTTGAAGTGCAGCATACACTTCATTTTTGCCTGTAATGGCTCCGTCATGCTATGGAGGCATGATTGGCATCCACTTCTTTCCATAGTGGGAGTGGTCACTGCTTACCAAAATTTGGCCAGTCACTTTTATTCCACAATTATCCAGCACACTGCTATGTGATGGGTTAAAAGCAAAATATAAATTTCCTAATAAAGGGCTAATAAAGACAATTTACTCGTGTTAATGGATAGTTTATCCCTCTTTGCTGCAGTAACAAATTCTACACTTCTGGAAAGTCTTAGGACCGCAGGGTGGAGCAGCAGGTAGTGTCTCAGTCACAGCTCCAGGGTCCTGTAGGTTGTGGGTTCAAGTCCCGCTCCGGGTGACTGTTTGTGAGGAGTGTGGTGTGTTCTCCCTGTGTCTGTGTGGGTTTCCTCCGGGTGACTGTCTGTGAGGAGTGTGGTGTGTTCTCTCTGTGTCTGCGTGGGTTTCCTCCGGGTGACTGTCTGTGAGGAGTGTGGTGTGTTCTCCCTGTGTCTGCGTGGGTTTCCTCCGGGTGACTGTCTGTGAGGAGTGTGGTGTGTTCTCCCTGTGTCTGCGTGGGTTTCCTCCGGGTGACTGTCTGTGAGGGGTGTAGTGTGTTCTCCCTGTGTCTGCGTGGGTTTCCTCTGGGTGACTGTCTGTGAGGAGTGTGGTGTGTTCTCCCTGTGTCTGCGTGGCTTTCCTCCAGGTGACTGTCTGTGAGGAGTGTGGTGTGTTCTCCCTGTGTCTGCGTGGGTTTCCTCCGGGTGACTGTCTGTGAGGAGTGTAGTGTGTTCTCCCTGTGTCTGCGTGGGTTTCCTCCGGGTGACTGTCTGTGAGGAGTGTGGTGTGTTCTCCCTGTGTCTGCGTGGCTTTCCTCCAGGTGACTGTCTGTGAGGAGTGTGGTGTGTTCTCCCTGTGTCTGCGTGGGTTTCCTCCGGGTGACTGTCTGTGAGGGGTGTAGTGTGTTCTCCCTGTGTCTGCGTGGGTTTCCTCTGGGTGACTGTCTGTGAGGAGTGTGGTGTGTTCTCCCTGTGTCTGCGTGGCTTTCCTCCAGGTGACTGTCTGTGAGGAGTGTGGTGTGTTCTCCCTGTGTCTGCGTGGGTTTCCTCCGGGTGACTGTCTGTGAGGAGTGTAGTGTGTTCTCCCTGTGTCTGCGTGGGTTTCCTCCGGGTGACTGTCTGTGAGGAGTGTGGTGTGTTCTCCCTGTGTCTGCGTGGGTTTCCTCCGGGTGACTGTCTGTGAGGAGTGTAGTGTGTTCTCCCTGTGTCTGCGTGGGTTTCCTCTGGGTGACTGTTTGTGAGGAGTGTGGTGTGTTCTCCCTGTGTCTGCATGGGTTTCCTCCGGGTGACTGTCTGTGAGGAGTGTGGTGTGTTCTTCCTGTGTCTGCGTGGGTTTCCTCTGGGTGACTGTCTGTGAGGAGTGTGGTGTGTTCTCCCTGTGTCTGCGTGGCTTTCCTCCAGGTGACTGTCTGTGAGGAGTGTGGTGTGTTCTCCCCGAGTCTGCATGGGTTTCCTCTGGGTGACTGTCTGTGAGGAGTGTGGTGTGTTCTCCCTGTGTCTGCATGGGTTTCCTCCGGGCGACTGTCTGTGAGGAGTGTGGTGTGTTCTCCCTGCGTCTGCATGGGTTTCCTCCAGGTGCTCCGGTTTCCTCCCACACTGCAAAAACACACGTTGGTAGGTGGACTGGAGACTCAAAAGTGTCCGTAGGTGTGAGTGTGTGAGTGACTGTGTGTGTGTTGCCCTGTGAAGCACTGGCGCCCCCTCCAGGGTGTATTCCCGCCTTGTGCCCAGTGATTCTGGGTAGTCTCTGGACCCACCGCTGCCCTGAACTGGGTAAGGGTTACAGACAATGAATGAATGAATGGAAAGTCTTTAGACTAGGTGTTGGCCAGCTTCTGTGGGGTTATTTTATGATTTAGCCACTAGAACATTTGTGGACATTAGTGATCAACTTCTGAAGACAGCCCAAGAAATGCATTTAAATCATAGGTTTCAAAGAATTCAGAAATAATTTGAGAGCCATTTGAGTTTGACAATGTGCCAGTCTGAGGCAGACACGTATTATTTGTATTATTTGCAAGAGGAGCCACCGCCATATTGTTAGAAGAAGATGCAGATGCCCCAATTACAGCAGATGGTCCCCCACAGCTTCATCCACTTCAGCCTCACTTAAAAGCTGTATGGGAGGCTGGGATCCACACTCTCAAATCATAATGATTGATGGTACACTTTACAATGCTTTCAAGATTAATGGTACATAATACAGGCGTAGTAAAACATAGTCCCATCTGGAAGATAGAGCCCACAGGAGCAGTTTACCTCCATCTCTCTGCCATCTTGGAATGATGTGTCACCGTTACTACGTCTGTCTACAGCTGAAGCTTTTTCGGGACCCTATCACAGACAGAGGGCCTGGGACATATAAAAGAGCTCTTCATTTAATAGCATCTATTTCACACAATTTTCCCATTAAGCCTCATGTAATCAGTCGGGCAGGACATGCACAAGAAGAGACAGGATTTCATACTTCATCTCGGGCCATTCTAGCTGAGGGGGTTGTGTGTGTCTCTGTTGAAAAAGTCTATTCCTTGCTGTGCCCTCCTGTTCTTGTCCTTTAAGTGGTCAAAAGTGTGTGTTCCACTGGGTATACTCTTAGGATTCTGACAAGCAGGAGGTCTTTCTTTCTGACAAGGTTTTGGACACAAATTCATCCAAATGTTAAATGGTTGCGTACAACCCCAATTCCAATGAAGTTGGGACGTTGTGTAAAACATAAATAAATATGAAATATGATGATTTGCAAATTCTTTTCAACCTTTATTCACTACAAAGACAAGATATTTTATGTTCAAACGGATAACGGATAAATGGATATTGTTTTTTTGCAAATATTCACTCATTTTGAATTTGAGGCCTGCAACACATTCCAAAAGAGTTGGGACAGGGGCAACACAAGAGTGGGAAAGTTGAGGAAGCACCTGTATGGAACATTCAAGAGGGGAACAGGTTCATTGGGAACAGGTGAGTTTTACAATGGGGATAAAGGGCATCCCCGAAGGGATCAGTCGTTCACAAGCAAGGAATTTCTCAACGTGCAACTGCAAGGAATTTAGGGTTTTCATCATCTACAGCCCATAATATCATCAAAAGATTCAGAGAATCTGGAGAAATCTCTGTGAGTAAGCGGCAAGGCCATCATGGACGTTGTGTCTTCCAGCCAAAGAGGAAAAGGACTGTCTCGATTGTTATCAGCAAAAAGTTCAAAAGCCAGCATCTCTAATGGTGCGGGGGTGTGTTAGTGCTCATGGCGTGGGCAACTTACACATCTGTGAAGGCACCATTAATGCTGAAAGGTACATACAGGTTTTGAAGCAACATATGCTGCCATCCAAGCAACGTCTTTTTCAGGGACGACCCTGTTATTTCAGCAAGACCATGCCAAGCCACATTCTGCACGTGTTACAACAGCGTGGCTTTGTAGTAAAATAGTGCGGGTTCTAGAATGGCCTGCCTGCAGTCCACACCTGTCTCACATTGGAAATTAAAAATGTGGCCTGGTCTGTTGAGCAACTGAAGTTATTCATCAAGCAAGAATGGGAAAGAATTCCACCTACAAAGCTTCAACAATTGGTGTCCTCAGTTCCCAAACTCTTATTGAGTGTTGTTAAAAGGAAAGGTGACGTAACATAGTGGTAAACTTTTAGGAACGTGTTGCAGGCCTCAAATTCAAAAAAATATTTGCAAAAAACAATAAAGTTTATCGGTTTGAACATTAAATATCTTGTCTTTGTAGTGTACTCAACTGAATAAAGGTTGAAAAGGATTTGAAAATCATCGTATTCTGTTTTTATTTATGTTTTACACAACGTCCCAACTTCATTGGAATTGGGGTCGTAAAAAGTAGGTCTGTAAATCTTATTATTTGCAAAATCCATTTAATTTATTAAATATAATAAGAAATGAAAACATGCCTCTGGTGTCCAATGGCAATGCAGGTTATAAGCTGCTTTGTCCAAATAATAATATACAAAGTGAGTACAAACCTTTTTAAAAAATTGATAAAAATCTAAAAGTGAATACAGCCAAAAAGTGAAGATTTCTACAAATTGTCTGCCTTAAGTGGATAAGTACTTCCATAAAACGGTCACAATGTTAAAATATCCCAGTGTTCAATAAATAACCTCCATTCGGTTTAACAGTAATAAACTATCTGTGTGCAGTCCTGTTTATATCAGAGAATTTCCAACTGAACATGGCCTAGGTATCAGGTTGTAGAACAGTAATCTGCGTGCAGAGATTCCTTTGTGTCATTTGAGATTTGCCTGTGTTACTACGGCTTAGTCTGTCCCACAGTGTAGTTTATCCCACATAATCCCAGGCCTCCAACTCCCACACAGGACACTTGCACTTGCTCTACTAGGATCCTGGAATCTTACAATATATCACCGGTGCTACACACTTCTGAGAAGTGAGATGAGTCAGCTGCGAGACACAGAAACAGAGGGTAAGCTTGACTGCATAATTTTACAGAAAAATAATCATGCAGTCTGTCCCCTACCCACTCCACGAACACAGGACACAGAGGACATCACAGTCTCTTAAAATAGGAAGCCAAAAAAGTAATAATAATGTAAAAACCCATAAGTGTCTGGACCATGTTCTCTTCTCACCATAAATGTGAATGTGTAATATGTGTGGTGTGTGTTTGAGAACAATGACACAGCCATAGACTGCCAGAGTAAGCACAGCTGTTTCTTGATTAATGAGAGTGAGTGATTGAGAGAGAGAGAGAGAGAGAGAAGACAGTATTTTCATAATGAATAGATGAATGGCTGTTGATTAGCTGGAAAGAGAACAGTAAGAGCTGCTGGGGAAATGTGACAGCTGGAAAGACAGAGAGAGAGAGAGAGAGAGAGAGAGAGAGAGAGAGAGAGAGAGAGAGAGAGAGAGACAAAGAGCTTTTCTTTGACTTGACATAGTGGCAGCAGCACATCTATCTTGTGGTGAGCTGTGAGTGCTGTCTTGACCTGATAAAGCCTGCCCTTCTTCTCCACAATCTGTCCACAGTGCAGGAGAGTGGCCAACCTGCCCCATCAAACACACACACAAACCCACCCCACACCGGCAGACACTGGCATCACTCCACCAGCCATCAACACATCACCACAGCAGCCTCCGTTCATTACAGTTTACATCCATCACTAATCTACTCAGGAGTCTCACACTTCTCTTTTATCTTCCACCATTCAACCAAATTAGATCAGGGATTAGACACTGTGCATGGAATAAAAACAACAACAAACATACAAATGAGCACCACTCTTCACAGAATGATTGAAGACAGGCACGAAATCACTTTCATCTGCACAATGAACATTTTTAGTAGTTAATTGGGTGTAAATGTGTGACCCTGAGCCTGCTTTCAAGATTCATTCGATTGCAATCGGATACAAAAACTATTTTTTTAAAATGAAGAACAGTTTGGTCAGATTGATTCCACACCAGTTTGGTTCAGGTCGTGCCTGTCGTGCGAATACAAGAGAATCGGACTCTAAAACTCTGCAGTTGAAGTTTTAACACTGCAAAAAATGAAATCTGAGCCAGTAAAGCTGACTTAAATCTAGTCTAAATATCTACTGTTACTCATTCGGAAATTGCTATAAGGTTATAATAAGATTATACAACTTATTTATAACTTATTTTTACCTGTTTTAATTAATATTATCTACAGAAAGTGTCTTATTCCATCGGCAGAAATGTTTGCTTCTTTTAAGCATCATTTCATGTTATTTTTCGAATTAAGCAAACATTCCTGCTGAAGGAGTAAGACACTTTCTGTAGATAATATTAATTAAAACAGGTAAAAATAAGTTAGAAATAAGTTGTGTAATCTTATTATATTCATTCATTCATTATCTGTAACCGTTTATCCAGTTCAGGGTCACGGTGGGTCCAGAGCCTACCTGGAATCATTGGGCGCAAGGCAGGAATACACCCTGGAGGGGGCGCCAGTCCTTCACAGGGCAACACAGACACACACATTCACTCACACACTCACACCTACGGACACTTTTGAGTCACCAATCCACCAATCAACGTGTGTTTTTGGACTGTAGGAGGAGACCGGAGCACACGGAGGAAACCCACACAGACACAGGGAGAACACACCACACTCCTCACAGACAGTCACCCAGAGGAAACCCACGCAGACACAGAGAGAACACACCACACTCCTCACAGACAGTCACCCGGAGGAAACCCACGCAGACACAGAGAGAACACACCACACTCCTCACAGACAGTCACCTGGAGGAAACCCACGCAGACACAGGGAGAACACACCACACTCCTCACAGAGAGTCACCTGGAGGAAACCCATGCAGACACAGAGAGAACACACCACACTCCTCACAGACAGTCACCTGGAGGAAACCCACGCAGACACAGAGAGAACACACCACACTCCTCACAGACAGTCACCTGGAGGAAACCCACGCAGACACAGAGAGAACACACCACACTCCTCACAGACAGTCACCCGGAGCGGGAATCGAACCCACAACCTCCAGGCCCTTGGAGCTGTGTGACTGCGACACCTACCTGCTGCGCCACCGTGCCGCCCCAATCTTATTATAACCTTAAAAAAATTTCTGAATGAGTAATACTAGATATTTAGACTAGACTAGAAACACACATATCGGAGGACCTGTCCTGGACCTCCAACACTTCCAGCCTGGTCAAGAAGGCTCACCAGCGCCTCTTTTTTCTGAGGACGCTAAAGAAACAACATCTGTCTCCAGCCATTCTGGTGAACTTCTATCGCTGTGTGATTGAAAGTATCCTGTCCAGTTGTATCACAGTCTGGTTTGTGAACTGCACCGTTGCTGACCTTAAGTCACTACAGCGAGTGGTGAATACGGTCCAGAAAATTACAGGGATCTCACTTCCATCAGTTGAGGACGTACAGAATAAACGCTGTCTGCGTCGAGCCCGCAGCATTCTTAAAGATTCCTCACACCCTGCTCAGTTTGTTTGTCCTCTTGCCTTCTGGCAGGCGCTTCAGGAGCCTCCAGACCAGGACAAGTAGATTGACAAACAGCTTCTTCCCCAGAGCTGTCTCCTTACTGAACTCTGTCCACCGATAACACACACTCATCCGTAATCTGGTCATTGACTGCACTACATTCTCTGTAAACTATTTTTACACTGTACATAATTGTATATTATATTGGGTTACACAGTCTGCACATTCAATTAATGTAAACATATCCAACCCTCCTTTGGTAACCCAACCTGTAAATTAGTGATCTGTATATCATGTTTATTGAATTTATATATCCACTGTATATCATTTTTATAGCATTTTTCTAGTCCATTATGTCTTTCTCGCCAAACTATATATTTTTTTATTTCATAATATATAATAATTCACATGTATATTTGTCCATATTCACACCTATATCTTCTATATATGTGCATTCTGCACTCACTGCTTACTGCACTCTGGTTAGATGCTAAACTATATTTTGTTGCCTTGTACTTGTACATGTGTAATAACAATAAAGTTGAATCTAATCTAATTTAAGTAAATTTTACTTGCTTAGATTTTATTTTTTGCAGTGAAAACACCCCAGTGTCGCTGCTGGACTGAGAATAGTCCATCAACCCAAAATATTCAGGTAACAGAGACCTGTGGGCAGTGTCCTGTGATTGACTGAGGAGCTAGAGGAGTTTATTATGTAATGTATTGCTTAATTCTGTTAATAATTCACTGGGTCTGCGTGCACAAGGCTTGCTACAGACGGCTGTGTATTGTTGGTGAAAGTTGGTAATTTGTGTGTATGTTGAGCATAGTTTTTTTATTTATTTATTTATTTATTGATACACTTCACTAGTGGGTTCACCCAGGACATTCCCTCAAACCAGGACAGCTATTAAAGAAGTTAATTCACCTAACCTCTATGTTTTTGGACTGTGGGAGGAACAGACAGTTTGTGTTTGTGTGTGTGTGTGTGTGTGTCTGATACCTTGTGTCGAAGCTGAGCACAGATGTGTTGCTGATGGGTGCGGCTGTTCTGTAAATTCTGCTGTTCTCTGTGTTGGAATCGGGCCTCCTCCAGCAGTTCCAGAGCACGGAGAAGCAGCTCAGACCGGTCCCTACGCCAGTTCTCCAACAGCAGCCTCACACGATCCTCATTGAATCTGTACCAGTCCCAGAGCCGCCCATGAGCACTCTGAAAACACAGTGAGAAATCACTCATACTGTATTCATCGTCTGTAACCCTTATCCAGTTCTGGGTCATGGTGGGTCTGGAGCCTACCCAGAATCACTGGGCACAAGGCAGGAACACATCCTGGAGGGGGCGCCAGTCCTTCACAGGGCGAAACACACTCACACATTCACTCACACACTCAAACCTATGAACACTTTTGAGTTTCCAATCCACCTACCAACGTGTGTTTTTGAAGCATGGGAGGAAACCGGAGCACCCGGAGGAAACCCACGCAGACACAGGGAGAACACACCACACTCCTCACAGACAGTCACCCGGAGGAAACCCACGCAGACACAGGGAGAACACACCACACTCCTCACAGACAGTCACCCGGAGGAAACCCACGCAGACACAGGGAGAACACACCACACTCCCCACAGACAGTCACCCGGAGGAAACCCACACAGACACAGGGAGAACACACCACACTCCTCACAGACAGTCACCTGGAGGAAACCCACGCAGACACAGGGAGAACACACCACACTCCTCACAGACAGTCACCCGGAGGAAACCCACGCAGACACAGAGAGAACACACCACACTCCTCACAGACAGTCACCCGGAGGAAACCCACGCAGACACAGAGAGAACACACCACACTCCTCACAGACAGTCACCCGGATGAAACCCACGCAGACACAGGGAGAACACACCACACTCCTCACAGACAGTCACCCAGAGGAAACCCACGCAGACACAGGGAGAACACACCACACTCCTCACAGACAGTGACCCTGGATCTGTGTGACAGTGACACTACCTGTAACAACCTGTTGAATCAATGACCAGAGGGAGATATTAATTAATGAAATATAGAACATATTTTATATGTTGTATATGTTCATATGTATTTTGCTTCACATTTCACCACTCTCCCCCCGTCTTTGACTCAAAGTGTCCATTGAAAAATATACTTCTAAAGACCCTCTTTCTCCATATTTGTTGCTTGGTTGTTTGTTTATGCACTTGTGTGTGTGTGTGTGTGTGTGTGTGTGTGTATGTTTGTGTTTTGCTTGTGTGTGTACAGAACAAATCCTCGAGTGAGATGAGTCACCTATTGCTGTGGAAAATGAAAAGCAACTAGAAAAGGGTACTTTAGTGTATTCTGGACATTAAAGCTGTGTGAAATGTTGCAGGGGCTGGAGGGTGAAGCTCTTCCGAAAAAAAGTGACCGCAGTGGGGCCACTATACAAACCCAACAAGCCTAATTTCATTTTTCTCCCATGTTGTTAATGGTAGTCAATCAGCATAGACATATTCAGCATCCATATTTAATGCACACTACATGGCCAAAGGTTTGTGGACACCAGCTTATCCAGCTCCAAAGGGTATTTGGAGGCAGCCGTGGCCTTAAGGTTAGAGAGGAGAGTTTAAGACCAGAGGGCCTTCCGTTCAATCTCCAGAGCAGGCAGGAAAAATCCACCCACAGCTGAAGTGCCCAAGGCACCTAACTCCCCAAACTTCCTCCCTGGGTGCTATGGCTAGCAGCCTGCTGTTCCATTGTGTGTGTGCTCATTGCTTTTAATGTGTGTGGCTAAAAAACCCTGCTCACTAGTGTGTTTTGTGTGTTCACTACTACAGAACAGTTAAAAGCACAATATTCATTCATTCATTCATTATCTGTAACCCTTATCCAATTCAGGGTCACGGTGGGTCCAGAGCCTACCTGGAATCATTGGGCGCAAGGCGGGAACACACCCTGGAGGGGGCGCCAGTCCATCACAGGGCAACACACACACACACACCATTCACTCACACACTCACACCTACGGACACTTTTGAGTCGCCAATCCACCTACCAACGTGTGTTTTTGGACTGTGGGAGGAAACCGGAGCACCCGGAGGAAACCCACGCGGACACGGGGAGAACACTCCAACTCCTCACAGACAGTCACCCGGAGGAAACCCACGCGGACACAGAGAGAACACACCACACTCCTCACAGACAGTCACCCGGAGCGGGAATCGAACCCACAACCTCCAGGTCCCTGGAGCTGTGTGACTGCGACACCTACCTGCTGCGCCACCGTGCCGCTAAAAGCACAATATCTATTTCCCAAAGGGATTAAGAAAGTCAGTCTACTTCAGTGAATAGAGAGTTTGTCCCTCTTTGCTGCAGTAATCACTTCTACACTTCTGGAAAGTCTTTAGATTAGATGTTGACCAGCTTCTGTGGGGTTATGATATGATTTAACCACTAGAACATTAGTGGACATTAGTGGTCAACTTCTCCAACTCTTCCTTGACTCCACAGACCAATGCTGGAGGTTTAATTCTTTATACATGTCGTTAACCAGATATTCATGTGCATCTGCTGTAGGGCTGCAAAGGAGTGAAAATATCCAATAAATTACTGCTAACTTTCCATGGAAACTTTAGCTCAGGATCTTCATTCATTGTCTGTAACCCTTATTCAGTTCAGGGCAGCGGTGGGTCTTGAGCCTACCTGGAATCACTGGGCGCAAGGCAGGAACACACCCTGGAGGGGGCGCTAGTCCTTCACAGGGCAACACACATTCACTCACACACTCACACCTATGGACACTTTTGAGACTCCAATCCACCTACCAACATGTGTTTTTAGAGCGTAGGAGGAAACCGGAGCACCCAGAGGAAACCCATGCAGACACAGGAAGAACACATCACACTCCTCACAGACAGTCACCCAGAGGAAACCCACGCAGACACAGGGAGAACACACCACACTCCTCACAGACAGTCACCCAGAGGAAACCCGTGCAGACACAGAGAGAACACACCACACTCCTCACAGACAGTCACCCGGAGGAAACCCATGCAGACACAGGGAGAACACA
The DNA here is from genome assembly GCF_029633855.1 of Hoplias malabaricus. NCBI lineage: Eukaryota > Metazoa > Chordata > Actinopteri > Characiformes > Erythrinidae > Hoplias > Hoplias malabaricus. Next base: position 37,760,939 of record NC_089811.1, on the reverse strand, counting down.
TCACACTCCTCACCCGGAGGAACTCGAACCCACAACCTCCAGGTCCGTCACCATGCCACACCACTTTGGAAATATTCCAAAATGTAAACTTTCCATGGAAATTTTGGGAACTTTGGGAATTTCTTGGAATTAACAGGAAGCACATCATACACTATCATTAATGTAACTTCTTTTGTCAACAGCAACATGAAGGTATAACAATACAAATAATAACTGACACCTGTGATGTCATAGTTGATGCACGTGGCATTCTTCTGTTGAATAAATAACAAAGTGTAAAAACAATGAAGCTAATGGTCTACAAAATATTAAATAAATAATGAATAAGTATTAATTATTGGTTACAGAAACACGCTGAGGCAAAATAAATATAGGTAGCTAGCCTATGCTAGCCTTGGTAAGCTAACCTCTTGCTAGCCTGCTAGCCTTAAACTAGTCTCTTAAATGTAATTACTCACTGATCTTTTCTGATTTAGCAGACACCAAACCACTGTGAAAGTTATTACTGTCAATAAAATTATTTTCTGTTAAGTTATGATTGTAAGTTGTAAACAGTGACAGCTATGAGTTATAGATTAAACATTTCCTGTTCAAAAGCTCTTAAGATCACAGTCCTAAAAACACAACAGAATGCGTAGAATCATAGGGAGGTATCAGCTGTGTGGCAGCAATGTAACAGTCAATAAAACAAAACTAAGCTTAAATTTATTCATTCCATAACATCATTAAACTGAGTGTGGCATGTGACTGGGTTTCACACTCCTGATTTAGGGCAGCTTCGGCTCAGCATGGGCAGACAGCTGTGGCTGTGTTTAAAAAGTGCTTGTTTCCCTTCAAGGCCTTTCATTTAGCCACATTCACTCAAACCGTTCAACTCTAATTATTTCCCAAAGAGGGTGATTAAGCTCGGAACGTAGCTTCAGCCGTTAAAGACAGCCATTGTCAACAATTCATTTGATGCAGCCATTTCACATTTTAAAATAAAAAGGGCAGGGAGTATCTACTAGACAACACACGGAAATCAAAGCAGAGAGAGAGGCTTAGTGCCATTTTTCATTCCTTTAACATGCTTTCAAGATGTGAGAACAGAGTGGAAGGTGTGGTGTGAGAGAGAGAGAGAGAGAGAGAGAGAGAGAGAAAGAGAGAGAGAGAGAGAGAGAGAAAGAGAGAGAGAGAGAGAGAGAGAGAAAAAGAGTGAAAGAGAGAGAAAGAGAGAGA